>NC_142136.1:17012575-17315606 GCF_024610735.1 Ursus americanus | reverse complement strand
TCCAAACTCTACAGTCAAACAAACCCTCATGTACCAAGTTTGCATGTGTTGCACAAGGAAGGCATTTGGGAAGTCCAGACAGTTATGAAGACAAAATGTCTCTGATTTAAGACAACATTGTCTCAGTCATTTCTATTTTCCTTAATTTGTCCCCTACTGTGGAAATATTTGAAAGCCTAGGATTTCGAGGCCAGAAGGGACCTTAAAGATGCTAGTGTGAGCGTTTAAATTTTCAAATTAAGAAACTTATGATATTTGTCTAAAATTACACTGGCAGCTGGTGATGTATTTAGAAGTAGAACTAAAATATTTCGACTCCCAATCTAATGCTAATTCCATTATACCAGGCTAACTAACCAAATAACTTATTTCCCAAATGAATTTATTTAGAGCAACCACATTTCATTATCTTTTAAAATGGATTATCTACTCTTCTCTCCAGCTTTTCTCTTTCCTCCCCTCAGCTCCCCACTCCCTCCTCCCCTTCCTTCTTTTTCTTCATTTTCCTTCTTCCCTTCTCTCCTTTCATCTGTCCCTCCCTCCCTTCTCTTTCTCTTCACTTATTTTCCTTCCTGCCTGCCTTCCTGCCTTCCTCCCTCCCTTGGTTTCCTCTTGGGTAGCCTGTTTTACCCCCCTATCTAAGCAACATTGTTACTCACCTCTCTGTATACTCCTTACTTTCCATATGACATTTGTATGGCATCTTCTGTATTATTTTCTCTTCTATATTTGGAAGGATGCAGGTCAAAGCTGGTTATTATTTACTGTCCTTTAATTCCTTAATTCATCCATGTAAACTTAGTCTTTCATCAAAGGAGCGAAAAAGTCAAAATTAAAATGTTTTTAAAAGTTGACTGATAGTAATACTCTCCGGTGAATTTTCTAGATTATAGTAGAAACATATTTTCTCCCAGAGTGTATTTTTAAGGATGTAATAGCATCTATTTTAGATTAAATAGCATTGATGTTCATATTCATTATGTAATGGTTTATGGATTATTGGGGCCTTGTCACACTCTAGAAACTGTAGAATAATGTTATGTTGGCATGTATTAAACAAAATAAACTCTCCAGCATGCTGGTATCTGTTAATCAATACAAATACGGAAAGCATCATCTCTAATAACATGACAGCTTAGTTGAAGAAAACTATTTTAGCGGAAGTGCTAAGTAGCTGTTTTCTCTTCTTCTTTTTAACACACACACAAAAACAGTTGTTACATGTCTCCCTAACTGTATGAGGTATGTGTTAAGTGTAGGATGAATACAAAAATGACTAAGAATGGTCCTGTAAATAAGTATAATCAGGAATTGTGAATTAAAGTGTAACTTGTTTTAGAAAAGAAATATTAGTGTTTGGTGATGGGGCTGTGAAAATACAAGTTACTTTCTTATCGTCGATATTTAGTAATGCTATGTAAAACCGCATTTAAAGTCGATGCAATTTATGTCTATGAAATTTGACCCATTTGCAAATATGTGGGGGGTACTTTATTTAGTTGATTTTTGTTGATCTATTTAGTTGATTTATTTAGATGGTTTCGTTGATGATATTTAGATTTAGATATTTAGTTGATGATTTAGATGATTTAGTTGATATTTAGTTGATTTTTATTAGCCTGTTTTTGGAATGGCCAGACCATTTGCAATTCGGCCGATTCAAAAGTAGTAGATTTGATTGATTGGGGGGGGGATGTTTGGTGGTAGAAAAGACCTTTTATTTAAAAGACTATAATGGAGTGATTACTTGTGTCCAGTTAGGTGAAGCACAGTAGGTAGCCTGCGGGGGATTCCAGCTCATGAACCTCCCCCCAGACATCATTAGACCAGATAAGCTGGTTTTAAAATATAAAGGCACAAACACTCATGAAAACTTTTTTAGATCCTATATTAGAAATAGATGAAGAGGAGTGCCTGGGTGGTTCAGTCAGTTGAGCATTTGACTCTTGATTTGGACTTAGGTTATGATCTCAGAGTCCAGAGACCAAGCCCCGCACTGGTTTCCTGCTCAGCAGGGAGTCTGCTTGAGATTCTCTCTCCCCCTCTCACTCTGCCCCTCCCGCCTGCACACTCTTTGTGCTACCTCTCTCTCTCTCTCCCCCCCCCCACAAATATAAAAAAATAATAGGTGAAGATTCAAATAAATAAGGATGTACACTTATGGTGCATTATGGTGTTACTAAAATAATACTTATGAAGATTATAGGATGCTATAGAGAAATCCTGAGGTCATAACATTGAATAAAAAATAAAACATAAAAATTTGCTAGTGACTATAAGTATATATTTTAAATGTTTCTTAAATGCCTAGAAGGTGTACAGGAAAATGTAGACATTGAATCCTTAGTGAATTACCATGGTGTTTGGCAGGGTGGGCCATGATGGATGATTTTGTATCTGTGTATTACTTTCCAGTGTTTTTGAAATAGTATGTAGCAAATATATTATTTTTATGGAGAAAATAACAATTTAAAAGCCTAAATTTAAATGGAATAAAAAATGCAATTCAAGAAACAAAATCCTTGTTGTATTACATGAATATAAAGTTAATACATTGGTTATTTGAATATTCTTTTTGGGTGGTATGCCTGTTAAGTTCATTTTGCTCAACTTTATTGGAGTTTCTACTTATTTCTTACTTTAGATATGAATTATATTGTTAATATTTCCTAATGGTGTCTTTTCATGAACAGAAGTTCTTAATTTTAATGAGGTCTAATTCATCAAACTTTTCCTTTATGGAGAGTGGTTTTGAAGAATGTCCTTGCCCATCCCAAGATCATGAATATATTCTATGCTTTTTCCTAGGTTTCTTTATGTTATGCATATTTGCCTATAAATCCATATATAATTCATCTGTGTCCTCTAAGTAAGAGATCAAGGTTTTTTATATTTTTAACCTCATCCAATTGGTTCAATCCCATTTACCATATATACATTATTTTTTCACTTTATTTCAGTGACATATTTACTTCTAATCAAATGACTAAATATTTGTGTGTCAGTCTCTGCACTGTATTCTGTTCCACTAACTTATTTCTCTAATCTTATACCAAAAACATGTTTTTCGTCAAATAAATAAGTCTTTATATCACATGTATAAGTTCTCCAACTTTATTATATTTAGTAAAGATTGTCTTCACAGTTCTTAGTTCTTTGCATTTCATAAATGATAGAATTAATTTGTCCAATTTTCATAATACAAATTAACACACAAGGAAAACACCTGCTCTGATTTTTATTGGGATTGCATTAACCCAGTAGATCAATGTTGAAAGAACTGACCTGACAGTATTGAGTGTTCCAATTCATGAACAAAACATCCTTCCAATTCTTTAGGTTCTCCTTTATTACTCTCAGAGGGTTTTATATTTCAATACTTTGCATGTTATAATTTAATCAAAAGGAGAAAAAATAAATGGCATAATATGTACTTGTACATAATATTAGCTAATAAGTGTAAATGTTTATTGAGCATTTACAGTGTGTCTGACCCTGTGTTTTTGTGCACTTTGAGTTCTTCATTTCATCTTCATCACAATCTTAATGAGTAAATGCCTTGATTATTTCCATTAAACTGATGTCAGTCTGAGATTGGATAAGTTGTATGACCTATGGGTGTAGATCACACAGCTGGCGTGATAGGCTGGTCTGGATTTGGTCTTGTTACTAAGTCCATGGTCTTAAAACCTATACTATAGTTTCCAGCAGACTCAACATCTGTACTTTTATAATGTGCACTACAACAATGGGTGGAGTTTTAGATTTATATTCCCTGTGTTTATTGCTAATTCCATTTATAAAAATTAATAAGCTTTCAGATAAAAATGTTTTAGAGTGTGATGTGGTAGGGAATGCTAATTTAAGTACAAAGTGTTCCAGCCCTGTTTTGCTCAGTTACCAAGTATCTGAATGAGCATTGGAACTTATATATTTTTTTCTCTCTGGATTCTTTGTGTGTAGCATGGGAATAATAATTCTTAAGCTACTTTCATCAGCAACTATTGAGACTATTAAATTATGTGTTTAAGGTGAAAATACTTTAATAGCTTTTCAGAAGATACATTATTGCTTTGAAAGCCTATTTGTTTAATACATGTTACAAATATATTTAGAATATGTAAAATGATTTTTTACCCCAGATTCAGTACCTCTTTCATCAATTTATTCTCACTAATTGTATAGGAGGAAAAAAGAACCCAAAACATTTGCTTTCTTTATGTTTCCCATTAAATAGGTAGATCAAATAATTCTTATTTCCCCAGTATATGATTAAAAGAACCTCCTATAACTCTCATCAGGAAAAGGATAAAAAATTTATGTGGACACCTCAGTATCAGGTGATGGTTTGCCTTTTCATTTTTTTGACTAAACTAAAATTTATTTAAACTTGCCTTTTTCAATGT
Source organism: Ursus americanus (assembly GCF_024610735.1). Classification (NCBI taxonomy): domain Eukaryota; kingdom Metazoa; phylum Chordata; class Mammalia; order Carnivora; family Ursidae; genus Ursus; species Ursus americanus. Next base: position 17,311,200 of record NC_142136.1, on the reverse strand, counting down.
ATTTTACTTGAACAGCCTCCAAAGAGATGCTAAGATCACTTCCATAGGGGCGCCTGGGTAGCGCAGTCGTTAAGCAGCTGCCTTTGGCTCAGGGCATGATCCCGGCATTCCGGGATCGAGTCCCACATTGGGCTCCTCCGCTGGGAGCCTGCTTCTTTCTCTCCCACTCCCCCTGCTTGTGTTCCCTCTCTCGCTGGCTGTCTCTCTGTCACATAAATAAATAAAATCTTAAAAAAAAAAAAAAAAAGACCACTTCCATAAAGGGGCGCCTGGGTGGCGCAGTCATTAAGCTCCTGCCTTCGGCTCAGGGCGTGATCCCAGCGATCTGGGATCGAGCCCCGCATCAGGCTCCTCTGCTGGGAGCCTGCTTCTTCCTCTCCCACCCCCACTGCTTGTGTTCCCTCTCTCGCTGGCTGTCTCTCTCTGTCAAATAAATAAATAAAATCTTCAAAAAAAAAAAAAAAACCTGCTTCCATACGTATTTTGACAACACTCTCCAGTGTTATCTTTTATTTTTTTTTTAAGATTTTATTTATTTGTTTTAGAGAGAGCAAGCAGATTTGTGAGCGCGAGTTGGGGGGTGCGGGGCGGGGAGAGGGAGCACTCAGAGCTAAGCCAGGAGCCCCAGGCCTGATGTTGGCCAAGGGGTGCAGGGGAGAGGCTTGCAGCTCAATCTGAGGACCCTGAAATCCTGACCCTGGTGAAACTAGGAATAGGATGTCTAAGGGGCTGAGCCACCAGGTGCCCTATTCCAGTGTTCTCTTTCAAACAAATTGCAATATACTTTGCAGCATAAAAATGCAGCATAAAAATGCAGCTCATATGTGTATTTAAAACACTAGATGTATCAGTTCCTATATCCATACGGAAATGTGAGCAATTCTTAGGTTGCTAAGTGTTTTGTTGTTGTTGTTGTTTTAAACCTAGATTGCCAAACTTAAATTTCAAAATGTCAGACAGAAGTACTTTTGATGTAGTGAACATGTATTGAAGTAGAATTGAGCAAGTTACTTGGCCATACTGACTAATGCCAACCATCAGTTATACCCAAGCTGGATTGGAAGAAAGGTATGCTAGGTTTACCTCAGTTTTTCATAATGTTAGGTTCTCTTGGTAGTCTTGCTTAGTATTCCTGTAACCACATGTCGTGGTGTTTGAAAGGAACTAAAACATGGGAACAAACTCAGTTTCTACAACCACAGGGACTCTTGGGAAACACAGTGACATTTCATAAAAAAAGTGTTTTCTTAACATTTTATAACTAAAGACCTATTTCTGGGGTTGTCTCATAAAAAGCTTATCAATGCTCAGGGAACATTTAAATTTACCCCCTTAACAGAATGGAACAGCAGGAAATATCTATATGACAATTTCTTAAGTGATAGAATTTGGGCTTTATTATTATTGATTTTTTAATCTTCTGTTCCTGTTTTTTTTTCTCAGCTTATATCCATCTCACGTCCTAAAGCTGTTATGGGTTTTTTTTTTTTTTTTGCTTGTTTGTTTTTTGTGGGGTTTTCTTTTTGTATTTGTTTTATAACCCATGTGTTGAATAATGAATGAGCTATTTGACCCTCCCCTCTGGTTCTATTGAAGCAGTTCCTCACAAATTTTGTTTTCCTAGTACTCAAGCAGATTTTACTTTTTTAATCCTTTTTTTAATCATTTAATGAACTTTTAGGAGGAAGGTTACATTAATTGTGTGAGCTGAAATCACTAACTTGAAATTTCATTTGTCTATGAAACATTTTTAAAAATTTGTTTTAGGATTGTCCGATGATGAAATTTTTTTCTTTATGTAAATTGAGAGGGATGACAATGTCATTTTTCATTGAGAGTCTAGAAATTTCTCATTTCAAAGATAATCTAGCCTGATGATCCTAGGTGTATTTACATGCAGGGAGATATAAATTGATGGTGGTGGTGGTGGTGGTGGTGGTGGTATTTTTTTAATGAGAAAATAAGAAAGCATTTAGATTGAAAGGAATATGTTAGTGTGAATAAAAACAAGTTGTGATTTCTTGAGGAAAGAAGTGGAGAGGTAGATGGCCTAAACTAATAATAAACATAAAATGGAATCAGAAAATACAAGTTCCGGGTGCTGTGGAGAAAAGTCTAACTCTAAGGAAAGGTTTTTTTTCTGTTTGAATGACGTTACTCAAAATTGTCTGCTATTTGGAAAATGACCTGATGATAAGTCCTGCAGTCAATGCTGACACTTGGGGAATTGTTACCTGCTTATTCTCAGCTGTCTTAGTCACTGGAGGCAGATGTGGAAGGAAGACCAGTCTCTTTCAGTGACTCGCTGATATCACCAGAGAAACTCAAAAATGAGCTGCTGAGAATAAAATCGCAGAGTTTTAAAGGAATTCTGTTTTTACACATGGTGAACTTGCCAACCCTCAGACTGGATAAATTAATCATGTTGTGATAGGGCAGCCCCAGACAGCCAACCTTTGAGCTTCTATTCTTTTCTATAATCGATATAGCAATTTAGCATTTAAACCTGCCTGCAGGCTACAGGGCATAAAAGTCATTGTGAAAATCTTTGTGTTCTATTGATAATTCTTTATTGATAATGTGAAATGATTTTTTGTTAAAAAAAATCCAAAAATAAAAACAAATTATTGCTATTGCTATTTTTTCTTCATACTGAACATAAAAAATTGGTTATAATCCACTTAAATAATAATTTATAATGTCTAAAATGACAGTGTCATTTTTTAAATCAAATACTAAAAGCAAATACCGCAAACAAGAACTATGGAATCAGAGCTATCAAAGTGACTTGAAGGATTTCATATACTGGGCCATTCTGCTATAATTAAAATATATAAATAGTATTTCATATATATAAAAGTTATATATAAATGTGTAAAATATTCATTTTAAGCAGTGCCAAATAATATTGTGTATTATATTGAAAGAAAATTTCTAAGCCTTCCTCTTTTATGTTTGCCAAATTTCACGAATGAAAGTTCTTAAAATTAACAATAATTACGATGTTTAGATATACTTACTATGTATAAGATTTATCATGTTTTAAGGCAAATATATACAAACTTCCCTGTGGAAAGAGGTGACCAGTCACAGCTTTTTTAAAAGAAAAAAACACAAAGGATCCTCAGTTTTCCTTTTCACATGGCATGATCTCTATACTTTATATTATTTCCATGACTTTTCTAGGAATTATTATTTCTTGGTTTTATTTCTTTGTATATTTTATCAATATAGAATCATTTTTTCAAATTAAAAAGTGCTGAAAGTGAGGGCAGTCACAACATAATAAATGAAATTTAGAAATAAGCATTTACAATAGATAATTACACTATTAGGTATTTACCCAAAGAATACAAAAATATTAATTCAAAAGGATACACGCACCCCAGTGTTTATAGCAGCATTATTATAATAGCCAAACTATAAAAATAACCGAGGTCTCCATTGTTTGATAAATGTATACACACACAACGAAATATTACTCCGCCATAAAGAATGAAATCTTGCCATTGGCCACTATGTGGAGAGAGCTAGAGAGTATTCTGCTAAGCAAATAAACTTAGGAAAAAAACTTAGAAAACAAATACCACATGATTTCACTCATGTGGAATTTAAGAAACAAAACTTAGGGGAAAAAACAAGAGAGAGGCAAGCCAAACAAACAAACAAAACCCCAGACTCTTAAACATAGAGAACAAACTCATGTTTACCAGAAGGGAGGAGAAGTGGGGGGTGGATGAAATAGATGAGGGGGATTAGAGAGGGCACTTGTCCTGCTGAGCACCAGGTGGCGTATGGAAGTGTGAATTACTGTATTGTATACCTGAGACTAATATTACTTTGCATGTTAATTAACTGGAATTTAAATAAAAACTTAATAAAATAAAATAGATATTAAAATATCCATCCAAAGAGCAGTCTTACACTAATGCCCACTATTTTTCTTACTGTATCTAAAATGATAAAGAAATGAATGTCATTTTCAAAATGGGGGAAAAAACAGTAAAATTGCCTTATCAGGTGGTAAAATAAATGAATTGATTAACTAACGGTACCTCTCTAAATTATGAGCTTTATTGAGTAAGGGCTATACTGCGAGATATGAGCCCTGTGCTTATTTCCCACTCAACATCTCAGGTCAATAAAGATAGTACATAAAACTAGAACTACTGTAATACAGTGTATTTCTATGTGGTTTAGTTTTATGCTAAAAGAGTCAGAAAAATTATTTTTCTGACAATGTAGGTTATGAATTATCTTTATTTCTTGAGGAAGCTCCACTTAAAAAAATTCTCTCTGAAATTAATAATTCTCATTCAAGAAAAGCTAATTGGAGTCCACCTCTTTGCAAGCTGTTCTCTCTGTGAGTTTGGAGGCAGAGTTTAGCTCTGTTCAGAGACCTTGAACAAAAGCCAAATCAATTTAGAGTTTATCTGTATTGTTCACTATATCTCATGCCACTTTCTGGAATTGAAATGACTTTATGTTTGTATGGACCACCATCATGCTTTAGTATATATGGATCTTGAAAGATGAGCAAATGTGAACAATGCCCCTTCCCAACGAACAACTCTTTGCTAGAACTTACTGCTCATTAGCAGTCAAGGATAAAATTAAATCTGTTACAGAACCAAAGTATCTTCCATTATACATTCTGAAGTAGTTTGCTTTTTTCTCATTTTGATTTTCTGATTTAAAGTGATAAAATAGTTCTTTGCTGAATAAGTTCTTTTGGCAACATGGTAGGGGGTGAGAAGGGACAAGGTTTGTTGTTGTTGTTGCTTTTTTTTTTTTTTTTAACCAAAATTTTTTTTTACTATGTTTTGGTCTTGAAGGATTGATGTAGCTATTTTTCTATAACATCAAGTATCACTGACAACTACAATGCAATTATACTAAATATTCTCCTTGTTCTTTAAGCCAGAAATATCTGTTCTTTGAAGGAAAAAAAGGAAAGTATTTTTATTTTTAGTGTTTTGATTTTAAGCAGTTTAAATCTATAGGTTGTGATATTTCTTTACCTGTAATTAGTTTCCAGTTATTTTACATATTATTTGAATATATATATATAATTTTAGTCCAATAATAGAATTATTGTTTAAAAAATAAACATATAAAAATCTTACCGATGTACATTACTAATACATTCTAAGAAATAGAAAGCATTATTATTTTTTTATTTTTATGTTTTTTAAATTTTTTATTATGTTATGGTAGTCACCATATACTACATTATTAGTTTTGATGTAGTGCTCCATGATTCATTGTTTGCGTATAACACCCAGCGCACCATGCAATACGTGCCCTCCTTAATAACCATCACTGGCCTATCCCAATCCCCCACTCCCCTCCCCTCTGAAGCCCTCAGTTTGTTTCCCAGAGTCCATAGTCTCTCGTGGTTCATTCCCCCTTCTGTTTACCCCCTTCCTTCTTCCCTTTCTTCTCCTACCGATCTTCCTCCTTCTTATGTTCCATAAATGAGTGAAACCATATGATAATTGTCTTTCTCTGCTTGACTGATTTCACTTAGCATAATCTCCTCCAGTCCTATCCATGTTGCTGCAAATGTTGGGTAATCGTTCTTTCTGATGGCTGAGTAATAATACATTGTATATATGGACCACATCTTCTTTATCCATTCGTCTGTTGAAGGGCATCTCGGCTCCTTCCACAGTTTAGCTATTGTGGACAATGCTGCTATGAACATTGGGGTGCATATGGCTCTTCTCTTCACTACATTTGTATCTTTGGGGTAAATACCCAGTAGTGCAATTGCTGGGTCATAGGGTAGCTCTATTTTTAACCTTTTGAGGGACCTCCACACTGTTTTCCAAAGTGGCTGTACCAACTTGCATTCCCACCAGCAGTGTAAGAGGGTTCCCCTTTTCCACATCCTCTCCAATATTTGTTGTTTCCTGCCTTACCAATTTTTGCCATTCTAACTGGCGTAAGGTGGTATCTCAGTGTGGTTTTGATTTGAATTTCCCTGATGGCTAATGATTTTGAACATTTTTTCATGTGTCTGTTAGCCATTTGTATGTCTTCATTGGAAAAGTGTCTGTTCATATCTTCTGCCCATTGTTTTATTCGATTATTTGTTTCTCGTGTATTGAGTTTGAGAAGTTCTCTATATATCTTGTATACCAGCCTTTTATCTGTAGTTTCATTTGCAGATATTCTCTGCCATTCTATGGGAATGGGCCTCTTTGTTTTGATGACTGTTTCTTTTGCGGTGCAGAAACTTTTTTTCTTGAGGAAGTCCCAAAAGTTCATTTTTTTCTTTTGTTTCCCTTGCTTTTGGAGACATGTCATGAAAGAAGTTGCTGTGGCCAATGTCAAAGAGGTTACAGCTTATGTTCTCTGATTTTGATGGATTCCTGTCTCACATCAAGGTCTTTCATCCATTTGGAGTTTATCTTTGGGTATGGTGTGAGAGAGTGGTCAAGTTTCATTCTTTTGCATATAGCTGTCCAATTAGTAGAAAGCATTATTATCCAAGTATTTAACCTGTTACTAGTTATTCCAAAGGATTGAGTTCTTCAACCCCAAAGCAATATATTCTCTCTATTCAGTATATATGTCTCTGATAATACTTCTGTCATTCTTAAAGTAGAAATATCTATAAAGTTTATGGCCTATATGGAGCCAGACTGTATTATAAACTAATTTTGCCAAATGACAGCAGTAACCGGATGTCAAAATCATCTTCTTTTGTTAGGATCCAGTGGCCAAAAGTAAAGAAGTGTGTGTCAAGGAGCATGTTCCAAGGGCAGATGCAATACTGTTTATAGAGACTTGTAAAGTGGGTTGTTAAAAACTTGTTTGGGATTTATATCTTGATTGGGGTTTAGGTTACACAGTGTATGGACTTGTCAAAACTCAGTAAATGCACACTTAAGATTTATGCATTTCATTTTATGTAAAAACAACTTGCTTTCTGGCACTTAAAAAGAAATATCAATAAGTATATATCATTAGCAGGAGCAGCAGCATGAACAGCATAATCATTATCCTGGCAATATTTCAGTCAGTGAGAGAGGGAAAACACATATGCTCACTCCTGTTTTTTCTCTTTGTTTTTGTTTTTTGAGATCAACTAAATAAGCGATTAATGTCCTTACAGATGTTACAGATCTACTAGTGGAAAATGATCAAATAGTGCTTTAGCTCTGAGTTGAATACAGTATGTCCAAAAAATGATACTGACTTCACATTCTATATTTTATGTTATTAGTATTATATTCATCTTCATGTTCCCAGGACCAGGCATTTAAAAAATAAAAAAAAAAAATGAACACTGATGATAGGATTCTTTGCATTTTAAAACAAAAAGGATTTCACTGCATTCTGAATCAGAGTTAAAGAATTGAAGTACACAAAATAGCCTCATATATGCTAGAAAAAGAATTGTGTGCCCCTTTCTCATCCAAACTATGGTAATAACCTCAGAACCTTGGTAATATAAACACATTTAAAAAAAAAGAACTAAATGAAAATTGAGCTCTCAAAAGCCTTCTAAGTTTTTAAAAGTCAGAATTAGATTAAATGGAAACCTCAAAGAATAGGGTGCCTGGGTGGCTCAGTTGGTTAAGCAACTGCCTTCCGTTCAGGTCATGATCCCAATGTCCTGGGATCGAGCCCTGCGTCGTGCTCCCTGCTCAGCAGGGAGCCTGCTTCTCCCTCTGCCTCTGCTGCTCCTTCTGCTTCTGCTCTCTCACTCACGTGCTCTCTCTCAAATAAATAAAATATTAAAAAGAAAAAAAGAAACTTCAAAGAAAAAACAAGACCTTCTTGAATAAAGACAAAACTTGAGGTGATCCAGCACCAAGACATTTTTCCAAAGTCATTTTCTTTGCAAGAAGAGAGACTGCCATATTTACTATCGCATAGGAACACAACTTCAGCTAAGGAGCTATGAAGACTAAGACAAAGGCTTAGTGTGAAGACATGAAGAAAGCAATCTGTCTTGATTTTGATTTAGATTTGGCATGGCAGAGCATGAAAATTTCTTCACTGGGGTGAAACATAAGGGATCTTGAGATGAAGTCTAGATGTTAAACTCATTTGGTGTTGAGAAACAGTAGGAGGTAGGAGGTGTAAGAATATATACTGCCTGTGTAAGAATAATGTGAGAAGAACAAACAACAAAAAAATGAAACTAGGAATTACTCCATGGGAATACAAAATTAATCAAAATGTAGATCAGTTGGTGGGAGAAAGTCAAGTAAATGTCTCGAGACATTCTGTGAAGGACAAACTAAAAATACTTTTTTAGGTGTTCAAAAAGTTTATAATTTTCTAACTAGTACTATGAGATACTACTATGCATTACTTCAAAATCTTAAATGATTCAGGACTTCTCTGAGATTTTTCTGTGCTAAGATATGTTAAGAATTCTCTGAAAAGTGAAATAATATATGATATTTCCCCAAATCCTTTAACTAGAATCTTTATTTAATTTTAAGAATTTGAGCAGGGTTCTACATTTGAGAGGGTTCCACAGAACCCTCTTAAAAATCTTGAGTGAAATTAACTTGAAATTTAATGGAAGAGATTAATATCTGTCAGCAATTTCAACACACCCATATTGAAATGGAGGTACTTAGCTCAGTGCCTTGAAATCAAGAAAAGTAAGATAGAGTCCTTGCTCTTAAGCGCATATAGGGGGTCTCCCAGAGATGTCACAAAAGAAAGACTGATAGGAGAAAAAATAAAGAATAAAGGAGAACATGCCTTTCTATTTCTACTCTGCAACCTCGGTGTCTACTTCAAAGTCCTCTTTTGTATTTCCCAAGATTTCCACGTGGAATTTTTCTTCTCACTCTATTCATTCTCCATGGCTGAGCTAGTCTACCCCAACAATTTCATTTATGACAGTGTTTTGATTAGACTGTGTTCATTTTTCCAGTCCATAATACTCTCCTGATCTCCAGACTAAGTATCTACATATCTGCCAGTCACTTCAACCCACATTCCCTATGTAAACTCAAACATCGTGTAACTGATCTTACCACTTCATGTCTACTGTTTGTTTCTGCATTTATAATGTTTGATATAAATACAATTTTCAGAGAACCTGTCTGCTAAGACAGAAGCCTGTTAGGCAGCTTGACTTTGATCTCTAGCCCATCAGAGCCAGGATGATTTCTAAGCCATTACCAAACCTGTCAGGTTTCCCTTGTTCTCAACACAAATTCCTGCTCTGACTCTTGTGTCACTGTGACATTAGATCAATCCTCCTCGTTTCTCACCTAGAGGATTGCATCAGTCACCTGAAGTCTTATTTTAATATTGATATTGTAATGGCAGGTCCCTTTTTGTTCGAAGTGACTACTTGGAAGCAGCTGTTTTGATACATGGATATAATAATACAAATATATATAAAATAGTGGCTTTTGGTAAAATTACATAGTAGTGTTCCCAAATATCTCCGTCCTCAAGCCATACCCAACCTGTGAGTGTGGAACCGTATGGGACTATCAAAGGCAGATATGGGAATGGATGCAGGCTGAAGGAACAGATGAGGAACCATCTGGCAGAGAAATCACACATTCAAACCAGGAGATCCATTAATCCTCCTAAGAAAAATTCCCGTTATCTGACAACTTCCCAGGATCTTGAATGGTCTGCCTTTCTTATATTCTGATTTCTTCATCTCCTCTCTGGACTTCACAGGAATTCCTTAATTAAAATTTTAACAGTTCTCCCTTACATACAACCTGCATACTTTATATTTAATGAGGTTACCCTTTTATAGGAATAGCATTTGAAAACATGATTGATTCCTTCTCAGAGACAAATGTACTTCTAACCAAAATTTAAAAAATCTTTTTGTGGATCTTATTCTGATTATAAAAGACAAATATTTATACGTTTATGCATATAAATATATCTCCAGAGAATATAGAAGAGAAGACAAAAATAAAATTTTCCTATAATCATGGTTGAATTAAGCACAGAGTAAGAGGACACATTATGCACACATTATCTGGTAATGAAAAATAGTGCATTTGCGTTTTAACACAGGTTCACTTAAACTGCCATGTCACAAATATTTGGAAAGTTACCTATGAATCAAATGCCCTACTGTGAATTCTTTTACTTACCTCTTCTATTTTCATATAAATGATATTTCTAAACATAGTGGGTTTTTTTAAATTTATAACAGTGATGCATGCTGATTCTAGATAATGTCTGAATTACAGAAAAGGTGACAGTAAAAATTAGAATCACCCATAAGCCAACTACACTATAGTTTTAATTTAATCCATTTCTTCTCATTGTTTTTTTCCTATACATGCAAAATTTAAGCCAGAAGCTAGAGAAAGAATAGGATAATCCAACATAAATAAAAATTAGGAAATAATTAGAAGAAAAAACTTAGTGAAATGGAAACTCATCTCAGGTAGACTTGGAAAAAAGTTTGCTTGAAAAGGCTACTAAAGAAAAGCTTTTAAAAATATAAACAAAGAAAGGCAGTATTGATATTAGGAAAGAGATAAAAGACACAACTACAGATGAACAAAATATATCAAATCGGTAAAATTTTATACAAATTGAAAATTTGATAAGAAAATCACTAGGAAAAGACATTTGTATGGATGGGTCTATTAAATCTACAAGAAATGATACTTTTTAAAACAACCTTGTTGAAATGTAATTTACATACCATAAAGTTCACACGTTTAAAGTGTACAGTTCCATGGTTTTATATTTACACAGTTGTGCAAATATCTCCATAAGCTAATTTTAGAACATTTTCATCCTCTTTAAAAGAAACATTGTACCCATTAGCAGTAGCCCCTTGTCACACTGTCCATTATTTTAAAGAGTGACAGAACATCACAAAAAAAATGCGAAGTTTCCAAAAATATTATAGGAGGTTGTGAGACTAACAAAAGAAACTCAAGGATGTGTGCAAACATTTCGTATCTGCATCTGTCTAATCTGTTCCTGTCTACCAAACTCTCACTCATGAAAATATGTGTAAAATACTATATAAAATATTACCAAATCAGAATTAGCAATTTGTTGAGAAAGTAAAACATCCTCATCGGGTAGGATTTACTCGAGGAAACCAGGCAATGATTAACTTTAGAAAACATTTAAAAAAAAAAAACTCATTTAAACATATTAAAAATAATAATCAAATGATCATTTTAAAAGATGTCAAAGTACTTACTAAAAGTCAAACATCTATTCCTTATTTTTGATGACAATTTCAGCAAATTTTAGAATGAAAGACAATAATCTTATGTACATATGCAGGACAAGCCAACTTCAATGAAGGGATTTTCAATAAAGTCAAATGAAGAACAGATTTGCCAGTACTATTGAAAACTGCTTAAACACATATAATTAGATATGATACTACAATTATATGAATATATAAAAATTTATTTTTAATTTCAAAAATTGTAGATAATAAATAGAGGTATATGAAGACCTATTTTTGTAATAAAAGTACATATGGAGTGAACCACTAATGTGATATATGAATATATATGAATTCATATATTAACACATTATAGGAATATTCATAGTCCATATATTAACAGAATACATCTGCTACCTGCATTGCATCCTTGACCTTAGTGAAAGCTTTCAGAATAATACATGACATCATATTCAAGAATAAGGAGAGTATTAAGTCTGTAATATCACCAAGTATAAAAGATATATTTTATATGCAAGTGTTTCCTACAATGGAGAATATAGATATTAATATATGGTTTTGCTCTGTGGCTGGATTGATTATTTTCAGTAATCTCATTTGATTTCATTCATGAATACATACATCCGTATTTCCCTTTATTTCCTGTACATTGTATATTTGGAATTCACAGTAATCTACAGGGCTATAAAGAACATGATTGGGTTTTATTTGGGCGTTTTTTTGTTTTGAAATCATGGTAATATATCTTCTTTTGCTTTTTATAATTATTCTAGGAAGGCTGTAATAAAGCTACATTCACACCATTATTCTGTGAAATAGTATGTATATCAGTTTTCCAATTTGGTAGGCAAAATTTGTATTTAGTTCTAATTTTTATTTGAAATGAGACTAAACATTTAGAAATATTTTATTAACAATTCATACATCTTAATATTTTGGACATTTAAACATTTTTCTACTAGAGAAATGATGCTTTCTTGTTGGTTTGCAAATATTCTTTTTTTAAATTTTAGTGATATTAGAAAAAGTTATTTATGAAATACTTATTGATATCCAATAGGTGACAGACAAGAGGTAGAGACCAGAGATACATAGTTTGTGATCCTTAAGCTTCCAGAATGGTAGGGAATATAGACCTGGAGACATCCAGTGTCAATATTAATGTGATAAGTGCTTTGAACTGCAAGCAAATGCTGCTAGAGAGCAAAGAGAAGCATCCAGCCAATAAATATTAAATGTAATCACCTTTCCTTTTAGAATTAAATTCTTAGAAAATCGTTGCCCATGTAGAAAGCAATTAAATATGCACCTCTATTTTGCCCCAGATCCTTATGTTTCCTTAAAATTGTGGTAATAGTATTTAGTTGTATTGCACTATGGTCTGAAATGTCACGTGTACACAATATAGTCCTTTGAATATGCTGAGATGGTAATGTAGTCTAGTTTATAAGTTATTTTTTAAAGCATTCTATAAACAGTAGGGGTAAAGAGGTTCACATTGGCATCTCTGAAACAATATGGAACAATGGGTAGTAAAGAAAAGGAGAGGCATGGGGATAATGTGTTTAGCCTCTACAGCAATTGCCAGAAACAAGAGTATAGGAATGTCTACTCTAGATATTTGTTTGATTTGTTCTTGGCACAATCTTTGGATCTCTGAGCAAGACAGGAGATAACAGTAGAGAAATATAGTGCTTTCCTATCCTATTTTGTTGGTTTGAGTCTGCATTTTTTTGTCACCAAAGTTATAGGTAGGCCACCAATCACTTCTCTCAATCCGGCTGTATCAGTCATGAGTGTAGAATTTTTTGCAGATTCTAGGAAATAGGTTTTCTGTCTTGGCATGTGGTCAAGTTTGATTTTTAAAAAAAAATCTATGTAGATGTTCTAAGAAGTTGGGAGAAGGACTATCAGGCTTATTAGCAGTATCAAACTTATGTGAAAAGTCCAAGTAGGCTTTATAAAAAGTAAGTCAGATATGTTTCCCCTGTTTGAAATCTCATTGTTGTAAAAAAAAAAAAAAGTGCAATGCCTTTGTATGACAGAGAGAGTAATCTTATAGCTCCTGGTGCATTTTTAAACCCATTTCTAACTTTTTCATCAATTCCACTCTATACTGAAATCCAGGTAATTGTGTTCAGTTGCCTGAAATTCCATGTTTTCTGTTTTCTGCAGGCAGCTGCACATTTATTGAGCACCTCCCTGTATGTTAGAGACAGGTATCATGTAAGGTGCTGGGATAAATAGATGGGTAAGTCACAGTCCTTGAATGACTAACTTCCACTAATGATCTTAAATCATTTCAGGAATCATTTCCTCTGGCAAGTGTGTGCAAAGTCACCCCGAAATCAGTACCTCAGGTTTGCCGAGGTGATAGCATTGATCACATGGTATTATAATGGTTGGTTTGCTTTCAGAGGACTGTGGGTAAATATTTATCTCCATATCTCCAGAGTCTGGCACAGTACTTGCAACATCAGACAACATCCCTTGATATTTAAACAGTGAGACAACAGAGAAAAACTGTGCTCGAGGAATGGAATCACATTCTATATCCAGACAAGATTGAAAATGATAGGTATAGAGAGTTTGGAATCAAGATAGTAAAAAGATAGGGTCCAGGTTACTACAGGGAGGTTTATTTTCATCAGTAAAAGCAGATAACTGGAAAATCAAGGTGGGCTAATGAAAACAATGGAAATATTAAAATATTAAATAGATGTTATCTAGTACTTAGAGATTGGCATCATCATGATTTGTAGCAGGTCAAGCGGTCAAGCACATAGAACTTCAGTAAAGCTGGTGAAGATAATTCTTTAAGAAAAGCTCTACTTTTACAGCTTTTTTGGGGTACCTTTTATACCTAGACTATAAATTCATGAAGTAAATTACAATGATTGCCTCTGTGCTCTTCCTTTTATATAGTTAATTAATGTACTATATACAAAAAATTAGGAGAAACAAAGTAGAAATTACTGTGTAACTTTTTCCAAAAAGTTATTCCAAAATACAAATAATTCCATGAAATATAAACTAACACCACCTTAGTAGTATATCTGTTAATACTCATTATCATCTCAAAACATTTAAGGGTTTAATTATTCCCGGACATAGTAAGGCAGTTTTCTCAACTAGGGTTATATTTGTTGCATACAGACATGCACCTTTTGAAAAACCCAGGTGCATGAAAACCTTCCAGTGTCTATGAATCAGAATATGATTGGAATGAGCAAGGAATGCATATTGTTTTATGTGCTACAGGTGATTCTACTGTACATTTCTTAGAGTCACAGATATAAGGCATAAAACAAAGAGAAATCTGTTGCTAACTCTTTGAACATAGTCTAGGACAATATTTAGTGCATATAGAAATAGAAAAAAAAGATAAAACAAATAACTGAATAAAAATATTTTTTCACCACATGCAGACAGTAGTGTACTGAAACTCCCTGGTGTCTCAGGGCTCCGTGTGATCCTGGTGCTGTGAAGTCAGCATGGTAGAGTCCCCTTCTGACACATCTGATGTCTAGAAAGTGTTTTTCAGGCATGATCAGTGGGGAGCAAACATCAAAAGACACACTTGTGGTAATGGTGTTCCAGTCCATTGGACGTTCTATTTTAAAAGACTGTGGACCTCCTCTTTCAACTCCTGCTCGGTTTTGAAGAGATCAAGGTCCACACTTGGTCCCTTGCTCATTCCCCCTCAGAACCACATGGGCACACTTCTCCTGATGATTGACGAAATGAAAGTGACGACTCCAACACTACGTCTTCAAAGAAAGTGCAGATTCCTCAGATTTCATGGCCAGGAGTACAATGCAGTGATGTTAGAGGTAGGCTAAAAATATATATGGGAGCAACATATGTGAATCTGGACAGCAATGCTGGCTTCCCTCAGAACCTCTTTCTCCGGCACCGTGTGCGGGCACCAGGAGTCCAGCATTAACTTCCAAAAGCAAGCAAAGTCCTCCATTTATTTTTCTACTCCCTTTTCCTCCATAGGATCACTTTCCAGCAGAGATTCTTCACCTTTTTGTTTGTTCCCCAGAATAATTACTTTAAATGCATCAAATACGTAGAATTATAAAATAAAGCAATTATATTAAATATTGCTATCCAATATAAATAAATTTTTATGTAGCCTATACTTATGTTTTAACACATAAAGCAACAAAATTTATTAGTCTAGGAGCTACTTTGATTACAAAATAATGATGTGTGGATGTGGTATTTTGAGAACTCTGCAACAACCATGATATGAAATTATCTGTTCTACTAGTGACAAAGTTACAGGTCCTGGTAATACTGTTGTGGTTTGTGGTCAACAGTGATGGTTGAGGGAAATAATTAATGTCAGCTAAAGTTAGCGAAAATACAAGTGCCTTTTTGTTCCCTTTGAATTTCATGCACCCCCCCCCAATTCTATCCATAGGCTCTAACAGAACCCCGCCTTAGAAACCATTGTCTTTTGATTTTTGCCTGTGTTCATAGTCCAAGTCAAAATGGCCTCTGCCCCTCATGTATTCCCTAGTCCTGCCATTTCTAACAAGAAAAGGGACCAGAAGAGCCTTGGATTAGGCTGCAGCAGAAATGGTTAAGTTTTAGGATTAGCTGTCATGAGGATGTGGGCAGTGAAATAGTGGGGGAAGAAGGTGTGTAAATGGCAGAGGCCTAGCACCTAACTGGCCTGTATCACTGGTATTGGAATATGAAACTGCCGCTCAGAGATGAGGGTCCATACCAGACAGAAGGAAGGAGAATCCCCTGTAAGGCACAGCCTCACTTTATATTATCCAGGAAATCTTTCTGTCTCAGATTCAGGGAATTAATTGACTTCCCCACCTACTAGGAAATGCCATTCTTAACAAGGGTAGAGGGCAGGTCTGTCCATTTTATACTGAGCATTCAGAAAGGGAAAGGCTAGCCCTCCTCAGTGGTAACAAATGTTAGGAGAAAACAAACGATCTATAGACCCTATTCTGAGGACCATGTCATAAAGAATGCGGGAGCAGGCCGTATCTACAGGACCAAAGTATGACTCCGAATTCCTTAAGTACATTTCAAATAAAACACAGTCTAATTTAGACAGTTAAATCCTTTGTGATTCAGTCATAATATTGGAAAAAGAATTGGTTTTAAGACATGACTTTGTCTCGTTATTCATGGAACTAACCATAACAACATACTCTTCCGGGAAAGTAATAACGATATAGCCGATCTCATAAGCCTACTTAAAGCAATTCTATCTTTCAACAAATTCTGCAGCACTTATTTACATACAATTGTTATATTAATTGCCATAATATGTAAATATGAAGAATGTCCAACAGGAATTTTAACCAGACATTTTGTTAATTTAAGTCAATGAAGGCAACATATGTGATGGTTGAGCATATGGTCTCAGAATGCCGGCTCCGCCATTTACCAAATGTGTGAACTTGAACTGGCCATCTAAACGCTCGGGGCCTCCATTTCCTTACATGTCAAATGAGAATGATGCCTGCAGAACCTACCTCATTCAGACAGGAGGGAATGAGTTAACCTGTGTGATGCCATTAGCACAGATTTGGCACATAGTTAGTACTCTGCAAATGACAGCTATTAATTTCTATGTATGTTCCACCCTCACAAGTGGAGAAGTCCCCTAGATTTCTTTACAGTGTGTAACAGTGTAGTATTACCACTAATTCCAACCAATATTTCCTTTTCTCCCTACAACTATTTTATTAGAGTTATTTCTGAAATAGAAACGCTGCCTTGCATGCTTTTATTATGAGAACAAGTTTATAAGGAAAGAGAAGGTCTGGAATTCCTATGGCAGGAGGGCAGCTGTGTTTATACATGTTAGTGAATCAGTCTCTGCTGCTGAGCATAACTTACAGGAGATGAACTGGGGATGATTAGAAAGGAAGGAAAAGTGCCCTGAATGAATGACATTATTCTAATTGGCCAATGAGACCAATGAGACCAACTCGTTAGACAGGTATCTTCTCTTTCCTAGTATCTCTTTCTTCTTATGACTATACACTATTGATCCTAGGGACCCACTTGATTTAGTTCCTGATGTGTTGCAAGGTTTTAAAAAAGCAGTATTAGGGGACACCTGGAAGGCACAGTTGGTTAAGTGGCTGACTCTTGGTTTTGGCTTAGGCCATGATCTCAGGATGGTGGGATTGAGCCCTACTTCGAGCTCCACGCTCAGTGTAGAGTCTGCTTGGGACTCTTTCTCCCTCTGCCCCTCCTCAC
The DNA here is from genome assembly GCF_024610735.1 of Ursus americanus. Lineage (NCBI taxonomy): Eukaryota > Metazoa > Chordata > Mammalia > Carnivora > Ursidae > Ursus > Ursus americanus. The sequence goes on along the minus strand of NC_142136.1, from coordinate 17,293,778 downwards.
CCCACTCTCTCTCTCCTTCCCTCTTTTTCTCTTTCATTCTCTAAAATAAGTCTTTAAAAAATAAAAATAAAAGAGCAGCATCATCCTCTAATAGGAATTCAGAAAGAAATTTAATTCTCAGCCATGCCTTCAAAGAACATTTAAAATAAGATCCGAACACTAACAAATACTTGAGATTCCTTCCCATCTTCTCACCAGTGCTCCAGCTGTCAGTGACCCCCCAAATCCCAGAAAACTCTCATGAATTTTCCATTCACTCCTGCAAACTCCCCTCCCTGGCACACATCTTCCCTCCATGTGGCACTCCCTCAAGATGTCAGAATCTAGGCAGGAAGTTTGGGCCCTGCTTTCACTATCTTCTCTCCACGGGCATTCCTCTTGGTGCTTGTTCATCTCACGCACACACCCTCCAGCTCACCCGTGCCCAGTTCTGGGGGTGAAGTGGAAGCCACAGGCACTCACGTAGCAAGGAATCATCTTGCTACCATCATTTTCTGTAAGCAGTAGGAGATGGATCTGTGGTTTCTACGTGCTTCCTCGAACTCTGAAACTTTGTGCTTTAGCAACCAGAAAGCTTTGGCCTCCTCAAACACAAGGAAGAGACCCCCATGTGGGCTCCTCTTCTGTTTTGCCTCGTTATTTCTTTAATAGGGGAAATAATCTTTGCTTCGTCATAGGTACAGGTGGTAGGTTCAAGACCAAGGGAGTGAAGTCGTTTCAGATAACTCTTCTCAGATTATATAAAAGTGGATGAAGTTTTCAGAAGCAGTAACAGCCTTCATCGGCTTTTTTTTTTTAATCTGCTAAAAGTAGCACTGTATTTAAAAATCACAATATTTATGCCATGAGAGATTGCTTAAACAGTAGTCTCAGAACTGCTTCTGACAACAAAAGATGTGTCTGAATGGTACACCATCAGATTATTGACTATAGAATGGTGGAAGAATGCAAATGATGTGTCAAAATATGAGACCGTTTATTGATGACCAATTCAAAAATACTGGTATGCACCAGGAAAAAAGGAAAAGATCTCTAAATACCAAATACCCCCACCCCAGTTTGTTGATGGGCAGGTGCCAATCCCTGTCATTTTTATAGCAGCCTTAAACCCTTAAGGTCCTAGCCCACAGCTAATAAGAATAAAGCGAGGTTTGAGCAGTTAACTTTCTGTTGCTGTGTTTTATCTACCGAACCTATAATATCTCTTAGCATTTCAGAATTATAACTTCCATGTAAACTTCTCATGAAAAAGAAAAAGAAAGGATCTTATTATAGTGTGTATTATTTACAAAAGAGCTCCTCCCCATAAAAAGTCTCTTTTACTTTGACTTTTTCTCTCTCAGCTTTTTATCTAATGGTTTTTAGAAGAGAAATAGTAAACGGCTAAGCATAAAAAGACCTGGCAAACACCAATTTCTTTTATTTGAATTTACCACATTTACTTACATGCAGTTTTCTGCTTAAATTTAACTTGTAGGAATAATTTTATGTTGAAAAAAGACCTGATTAATGCATTGTCTCTTTGACGTGTGCAAAGAAAGCATGACTCTCTGCTTTAGAAAGATGATCCACTCTCTATAAAATCCAGTGCTTAGTAATAGCCCGAGTTAACTAAAATAGCAAAATAAGCATTTGCGTAATGGTAAAGTAAGATACAGGATAACCATATTTTAGGTCTCTTCTTCTGCTCAAAACTTAAGATTCAATCTGAAGTGGTAAATAGGATTAAGTTCCTTATAATAATGATGCTATCTATTCTGTGTCTTAATGATTCTGGTAATAGGAGATAAGTTTTTCTCTTTTACTGCCATTTTATTTTAGAATTGTTTAGTTAGTGTTATTATAGTCTTACTATATCCTAAGCATTTTCATCCATTAATGTAACATTTCTCTTTTGGATCTAGAAATTTACGTGCATGAAGAGAAGTTTTGGATGATCTTTTTCATTATGCATTTAATTGTCCATCAATTTTCCATTACACCTGACTACTATACACTTTATTACTAAAAAATGAAAATAAGAGAGATTGAGATACACTCGAACTATAGAAAAGTCTTGTATTTTTATCACGTTATTGCTAAATATTGAGGAATGAATATTCTCTCAAGGTATTTTTTAATAAAAGCATTTATCATATAAAATATGCTTTAAACATATGAGCAAAAAGATGCTGTACAGGTGCTAGTGTTTAAATGGTGACATAAGAGATAATAATTCCATGTTTTTGCAGGTAAAGGAAAGTCCAAAGCAGCTTATTCTTCCCTAGTGTTAATAGGCTTTGCCTGTGTCCATCACGGAACAAGAGTATATCTTAGTCATCAGTATCGTAGATAATGAAATTACACAATTAGAGCTTTTTATTACATTTTTATTTACTGGCCTAGTGAAATTTCAGATATTAAATAGATTGTGTGTTGTGTTTGTTTTAATGCATTGTGCACAACACTATGATTTTGAGGTGAATTTACTTCCAATCAAATTGGTTTAAATCTAAATTAAAGTTTTTATTCTTTCCCCATCCTACTCAGAAAGTTTTAGGAGACAATCAGGTAAAATTTATACCAGGCAAATCAAGGGGAGATTTGCATTAAATATCCAGTTATAAATGAGATGACACCTCTTATAGTATTCTTATATTCACAGTTAAGCAAGAAAAAGGGTATTTCAGTAAGGTGGAAATGCACTTATTTCTTTTTTTTACGATTCATAAAACATTGTGGAGTCTACAAATACATATTGAATATTCACAAATTAACTAAATTGTTGCTATAATATTCAGTTTTATGGACAAAACTTTAAAGGAAAATAGATTTTGAAGAAAATCAACACAGTTCTATATGTCATCTAAAACAGTTTATATATAATTCCAGTTAAGGAAAGGAAAACTAATATTTATTTAATGACTACTATGTGCCAGGCAGTTTTACATATATTTGCTTATTTGGGATCTTGAAGATTAGTATTATAAGTTCTATTTTTAATATAAAGGGAATGAATTTAGGTGGTTAAGAACTTTGTCCAGGGTCATACAAATGAAAAGTAGCCAAACGAACTTTAAGGCCATAATTCTTCTAGTGGATGATGTCAAATACATGGTTCGTTTTCAGTTCTGCAAAGAGTGGTGAACTGGGGGCACCTGGGCGGCTCAGTCAGTTAAGCGTCCAATTCTTGATTTCGGCTCAGGTCAGGATCTCGGGGTCCAGCTCCATGCTGAGCTTGAATCCTGCTTAAGATTCTCTCTCTCCCTCTGCCCCTCACCCCCTCCAGTTGTTCACACTTGCAGGTTCTCTCTTTCTCAAAAAGAAAAACAAAAAACAAAGAGTAGTGAAACCGGCATTCTCTGTGCTTCTGGGTTACAGCAGTAATTAAAAGAAAGGGTTAATAACTTCCTGTGAAGTCTTCCTATCTCATAAACTAAGAGCTCTAAAAACTCTTCAGAATAATTTTTTTCAATTAAATATATAGAAATACACATTTATTTGCCAAACATTTGATTAAACTGTGTTCCTCTTTTTTTTTTTTTTTCCCTCCCTCAGAATGGGTCTGCTAATTGATTGGAGTTTCACTTCATCTAACTTACATAAAAAAATATTTTTCTTTCAAGTTGTTTTTTTATTTTTTTTTACAGATTGCTTTTAAAGCAACCTGAATATAGATATTAACCCTTTTGTTAGAGTTGTCTCTATATCTCCACTTTGACATAATCTTTTTAGTGACTAAACCTTAATAGACTTTCCAGAGTATTCAATAAAATTTTTTTGTAATAAGTGAAATGTATTTCCATTCACAGCCACGTAATAATTTAATTAAATTATACAATTAATGAGAGTGGAGATTTTGCTTGAGTGTGGGACATGTCATCATTTAATCTAGTTTAACTGTTAAATCCATGGGAATAGTTTACTCCACCTCAGACAACTAAGGTTCCTATTTGCTATAGAAAAACTGATTTTCCAGGCAGAATTTAATAACAGTCGAACAGGAAGATGATCCTATGTTCAGAATCGGTGAGTAGTTATCAACTTAGAAATCAGCATCCATCTTCTCATGAGTTAAAATCAAAATGTTTAGAGGCATATAGAACTTAATTTAAAAGAATGTCACTTCTAATTTCTCAAATCCCCTTTTGATTTTCTTTGGAGTGAAAGAATCAAGGATACAGACTACGGACTAGGAGGCTGAATAGAAGAATCTTGAAAATAAGCTGATGCTGCCAATTGATTACATCATGATCCATGTGTTTTAAGGGACCCAAGAGAATTGAAAGTTTCAAAACTATTGATCATAGCCTTTGAAAAGGCTAATGTATTTTAAAGTCATTCTGGCACCATTAGCAAACAAACAGACTTGTACTCCAAGTAAACATTTCAACTTTTCCTTAATTTTCATGATAAACTGGCTACAGTTTGGTTTTCTGTGGTAACAGAGTAAAAAAACATTCATAAATGTCCAATGTGTACTACTTCTAAGACCCTACAAAGTAAGAATTTATTCTTCAGTTGCGTTGATGATGGAAAAGTGCATCAGAAAAACCAAATTGAAAACAACTGTCATGATACAAAAATAATATCAAAGAACTTACCATATTTGTCAAATTTATTCTCCTATATTCAGACTTTATTTGTAAAGGAATATCTTTTGCTTTTTAACTATTACTTTACTATTACTTAAATCATTGTGGTAAATTCCAGCCTATCCAGAGGCTATAATATATAACACATTTGATGACACATGAAATTCTCCATGATTGATCTATAAGATCCACTATATTAGCAAAACTTTTGGGAAGTCTTTGATACCATCTGCAAAGACAGCTGTCATAGAAGTTTATAAAACTTTGATACTTAGCTGCCTTTTATTTGAAAGGATAGGGAGGTCTTTGCCCACATCACAAATTCACACATAATGGACACTGTCATTGCCTTAAAGGCTGTGTGAAAATCAATCCTTTTAATCTTGTTCCTGGTGCTAAAAATTTCCCTAGGCCAAAATTTCCTCCAGATTTGATGATGTTTAAAAGATTTTTTTGCATCATCTGTTTCAACTCTTGGACAGAAAACCCATCATCTTTACACTAATCTTCAGCATTTTTAGGTGAATGGAATTTATCTTTATCACATACTCGATATTGTAATGACCCAGTTAGATGCAAAATTTCATAGGCTGGTTATGGTTGCTGACTGTCACGGACAGAATAACGATTCCTCCCCAAAGATGTCCATGACCTATTTCTAGAAACTATGAATGTGTTAGGTTATGTGACAAAGAGGAATTATGTTGCAGATGAAATCAATGTTGTGAATCAACTGATGTTAAAATAGGGTGATTATTCTAATTAACTGGGTGGGCTCAGTGTAACCACGGGGTCATTAGTAGTCTTAGAGAGGAAGAAGAGTTGGTGTCATAGTGATACCATGAGGTGTCCGGCTGCTGGAGGAAAGGGTCCAGGACCCAAGACATGGGGGGCAGCCTCTAGAAGATGGAAAGGAAGGAAATGAATTTTCCTTAGATCCTACAGAAGGGGCACATCACTGTCGATGTCTTGATTTTAGCCCAGTGAGGCCTGAGTTGGAACTGTGACTTACAGAATGTGAAATACTCACTACTGTTTTAAGCCATGAAGTTTTTCAATAGTTTGTTACGGGCAGAAATATAAAACTAATGCACTAGCTTCTTGGCGTTTCATAATTCAGTCCAACCAATATTTTCCCAGCTTTATTGTGATCCAACTAATTTATAAAAATGATCATAAAAGAAACAGAAGTTGAAAAAGAAATATTTAAGTTACTACCACTATTTATTACCAATGCAAATAATGGTTTGCCTATATCTATTATAATCAAAACTGGGAAAAAAATCAGCCAATTTGTTTTAGTAATTTTACTCATTTTCCCCAGTTTTAAGATATAATTGACATTGAGCAGTGTATAAGTTTAAGGTGTAGCGTAATGATTTGACTTACATATATTGTGAAATGATGACCACAGTAAGTTAACACCCAGCATCTCATATAGATACAAAAAAAAAAAAAAAGAGAGAGAGAGAGAGAGAGAGAACTCTTAGGACTTACTTTCTTAACAGCTTGCAAATATACCATATAGCAGTGTTAATGTAGTCATTATTTGTACATCACCTAGACTTATTTATCATATAATAAGAAGTTTATACCTTTTGACCACCTTTATCCAATTCCCCTCCACTTCCCACTTTTGGTAATCACAACTCTGATCTCTTCTAGAGTTTGTTTTTTGTTTTTTCCCTTTGATTCTACATAAAATTGAGATCATATGGTTTTTGCCTTTCTCTTTCTTCACTTAATATAATGCCTTCAAATCTATCCATGCTGTCAACATGGCAGGGTTTCTTCCTTTTTATGGCTGAATGGTTTTTTTAATGTTTTTTTATTATATTAGTCACCATACAGTACATCCCTGGTTTCTGATGCAAAGTTCGATGATTCATTAGTTGCGTATAACACCCAGTTCACCATGCGATACGTGCCCTCCTTACTACCCATCACCAGCCTAGCCCATTCCCCCACCCTCCTCCCCTTTGAAGCCCTCAGTTTGTTTCCCAGAGTCCATAGTCTCTCATGCTTCATTCCCCCTTCTGATTACCCCCCCCTTTTTTATCCCTTTCTTCCCCTACTGATCTTCCTAGTTCTTATGTTCCATAGATGAGAAAAATCATATGATAATTGTCTTTCTCTGCTTGACTTATTTCACTTAGCATTATCTCCTCCAGTGCCGTCCATGTTGCAGCAAATGTTGAGAACTCGTTCTTTCTGATAGCTGAGTAATATTGCATTGTATATATGGACCACAACTTCTTAATCCAGTCATCTGTTGAAGGGCATCTCGGTTCCTTCCACGATTTAGCTATTGTGGACAATGCTGCTTTGAACATTGGGGTGCATATGGCCCTTCTCTTCACTACGTCTGTATCTTTGGGGTAAATACCCAGTAGTGCAATGTCTGGGTCATAGGGTAGCTCAATTTTTAACTTTTTAAGGGACCTCCACACTGTTTTCCAGAGTGGCTGTACCAACTTGCATTCCCACCAACAATGTAGGAGGGATCCCCTTTCTCCACATCCTCTCCAGCAATTGCTGTTTCCTGCCTTGTCTATTTTTGCATTCTAACTGGTGTAAGGTGGTATCTTAGTGTTGTTTTGATTTGGATTTCCCTGATGCCTAATGATTTTGAACATTTTTTCATGTGTCTGTTGGCCATTTGTATGTCATCATTGGAAAAGTGTCTGTTCATATCTTCCGCCCATTTTATGATTTATTTGTTTCTTGTGTATTGAGTTTGAGAAGTTCTTTGTAGATCTTGGATACCAGTCTTTTATCTGTAGCGTCATTTGCAAACATATTCTCCCATTCCGTGGGCAGCCTCTTAGTTTTTTTGATTGTTTCCTTGGCTGTGCAGAAGCTTTTTATCTTGATGCAGTCCCACAAGCTCATTTTATCTTTCGTTTCTCTTGCCTTTGGAGATGTGTCATGAAAAAGGTTGGTTTGGCCGATGTCGTAGAGGTTGTTGCCTATGTTCTCCTCTAGGATTCTGATGGATTCCTGTCTTACATCGAGGTCTTTCATCCATTTGGAGTTTATTTTTGGGTATGGTGTGAGAGAGTGGTCAAGTTTCATTCTTTTGCATGTAGCTGTCCAATTTTCCCAGCACCATTTATTGAAGAGACTGTCTTTTTTCCACCGTATGTTTTTTCCTGCTTTATCAAAGATTAGTTGCCCGAAGAGCCGAGGGTCCATTTCTGGGTTCTCTATTCTGTTCCATTGGTCTATGTGTCTGTTTTTGTGCCAGTACCGTGCTGTCTTTGTGATCACAGCTTTGTAGTACAGCTCGAAATCCGGCATTGTGATGCCCCCAGCTTTGTTTTTCCTTTTCAACAGTTCCTTGGCGATTCGGGGCCTTTTCTGGTTCCATACAAATTTAAGAACTGTTTTTTTCCAGTTCCTTGAAAAATGTCATCGGTATTTTGATTGGGATAGCATTGAAAGTGTAGATTGCTCTGGGTAGCATGGACATTTTAGCTATGTTAATTCTTCTGATCCATGAGCATGGAATATTTTTCCATCTTTTTGTGTCTTCTTCAATGTCTTTCAAGAGTGATTTATAGTTTCTAGAATATAGATCCTTTACATCTCTGGTTAAGTTAATTCCAAGGTAACGTATGGTTTTTGGTGCGATTATAAATGGGATGGATTCCCTAACTTCTCTTTCTTCAGTCTCATTATTCGTGTATAGAAATGCAACTGATTTCTGAGCATTGATTTTGTATCCTGCCACATTACTGAATTGCTCTATAACTTCTAATAGTTTGGGAGTGGCTTCTTTTGGGTTTTCCATATAGAGTATCATGTCATCTGCAAAGAGAGACAGTTTGACTTCTTCTTTGCCAATTTGGATACATTTTATCCGTTTTTGTTGTCTGATTGCTGTTGCAAGGACTTCTAGTACTATGTTGAATAATAGTGGCGGGAGTGGGCATCCTTGTCATGTTCCTGATCTTAAGGGAAAGGCTTCCATCTTTTCCCCTTTGAGAATAATATTTGCTGTAGGTTTTTCATAGATGGCTTTTATGATCTTGAGAAATGTACCATCTATTCCTACACTCTGAAGGGTTTTAATCAGGAAAGGATGCTGTATTTTGTCAAATGCTTTTTATGCATCTATTGAGAGAATCATATGATTTCTGAATTTTTGTTTCTGGATAAAATCTAAGACACCGATAGATTTGCGAATGTTGAACCACCCTTGCATCCCAGGGATGAATCCCACTTGGTCATGATGGATAATCCTTTTAATGTACAGTTGGATTCTATTAGCCAGGATATTGTTGAGGATTTTAGTGTCCATATTCATTAGGGAAATCGGTCTATAATTCTCCTTTATGTTGGGGTCTTTGCCTGGTTTGGGGATCAAGGTAATATTGGCCTCGTAGAATGAGTTTGGTAGCTTTCCTTCTGTTTCTAATTTTTGAAATAGCTTTAGGAGAATAGGTATTATTTCTTCTTTAAATGTTTGGTAGAATTCCCCAGGAAAACCGTCTGGGCCTGGAGTTTTATTTTTTGGAAGATTGTTTATCACTGACTCAACCTCTTCATAATTAATTGGCCTGTTTAAAAAATCAATCACTTCCTGTTTCAGTCTTGGTAGTTTATAGGTTTCCAGGAAGTCCTCCATCTCTTCCAGATTGCTTAATTTATTGGCATAAAGCTGTTGATAAAGTTTCTAATAATCCTTCCAATTTCATTGGTGTTGGTTGTGACCTCCCCTTTTTCATTCATAATTTTATTAATTTGGGTCCTTTCTCTATTCTTTTGGATAAGTCTTGCCAGTGATCTGTCAATTTCATTGATTCTCTCAAAGAACCAGCTTCTAGTTCTGTTGATCTGCTCTACTGTACTCCCGGTTTCTAATTCATTGATTTTTGCTCTAATCTTGGTCAACTGCTTCCTTGTGCGTGGATTAGGCCTGTCCCTCTGTTGCTGTTCCAGCTTCTTGAGGTGAGAATATAAAAACTGCATTTTAGATTTTTCTATTCTTTTGAGTGAGGCTTGGATGGCTATGTATTTCCCCCTTAGGACTGCCTTTGCAGTATCCCAAAGGTTTTGGACCATTGTGTTTTCATTCTCATTGGTCTCCATAAATTGTTTAAATTGATTTTTGATTTCCTGGTTTATTGAATCATTCCTGAGCAGGATGGTTCTTATTCTCCAAGTGTTTGAGTTTCTTCCAAATTTTTCTTTGTGGTTGAGTTCCAATTTCAAAGCATTGTGGTCTGAGAATATGCAGGGAATAATTTCAGTCTTTTGGTATCAGCTGAGACCTGTTTTGTGTCCCAGAACATGGTCTATTCTTGAGAATGTTCCATGGGCATTAGAATAGAATGAGTATTCTTTGGTTCTGGTGTGTAGTGTTCTATATATATCTATGAGGTCCAACTCGTCGAGTATGGCATTCAAAGCCTTTGTTCCTTTACTGAGTTTTTGCAAGGGTGTTCTGTCTATTTCTGATAGTGGGGTGTTGTGCCCTACTATTAACGTATTTTTATCTATATGTCTCTTTTATCCGGTTAAGAGTTGGCTTGTGTATCTTGCTGCTCCCCTGTTGGGGGCACATATATTTATAATTGTCATCTCCACTTGTTGGATACATCCTTTAAGAATAATATAGTGCCCTTCTGTGTCTCTAACTGTAGTCTTTAGTTTAAAATCCAATCTATCTGATATGAGAATTGCTACCCCAGCTTTCTTTTGAGGTCCATTTGCGTGAAAGATGGTATTCCATCCCTTTACTTTCAGTCTGAATGTATCTTTGAGTTCAAAATGAGTCTCTTGTAGACAGCAAATGGATGGGTCATTTCTTTTTATCCAATCTGCAACCCTGTGGCGTTTTATGGGAGCATTCAGGCCATTTTACGTTGAGACTGAGTATTGAGAGAGATGATTTTAATGATGCCATGTTGCTAGTAAAGTCTTTGTTTCTTTAGATTGTGACTTTCTGTTCTGTATCACTCTTGGGGCCTTTTTACCTTTATAGAACACCCCCTTAATATCTCCTGTAGGGCTGGTTCATGGTTACGAAATTGGTCAATGACTGGAGATTCTGGAAGGTCTTTATTTCTCCATCAATTCTGAATGACAGCCTTGCTGGATAAAGGATCCTTGGCTGCATGTTTTTCTCTGAAAGAGCTTTAAAAATGTCCCCCCAACCCTTTCTCTCATTCCAGGTCTGTGTAGACAGGTCTGACGTAATTCTGATACCTTTGCCTTGGTACGTGAGAGATTTCTTTGCCCGGACCACTTTCAATACTGTATCCTTGGAAGTAATATTTGCGAATTGCACTATGACATGACGTGGCGTAGGTTTGTTGTGGTTGAGGTTGGGAGGGGTCCTCTCTGCCTCTTGGACATGAATGTTTGTTTCCCTTGCTAGATTAGGGAAGTTTTCAGCTACAATTTGTTCAAATATCTCTTCTAGACCTCTGTTTTTCTCCACCCCCTCGGGGATGCCGATGATTCTGACATTGGATCGTTTCATTGAGTCAGTGATCTCCTGTAACCTACATTCGTGGGCGTGGATTTTTTTAAGTCCAGATTCTATTTCACTTTTTCTTCTACTAACCCATCCTCCAATTTGCTAACACCTTCTTCTTCCTCAGTGACCCTGGCCGTCAGAGCCTCTAGTTTTGACTGCATTTGGCTCATACAATTTTTTTTTAAAAGATTTTATTTATTTATTTGACAGAGATAGAGACAGCCAGTGAGAGAGGGAACACAAGAAGGGGTAGTGGGAGAGGAAGAAGCAGACTCATAGTGGAGGAGCCTGATGTGGGGCTCGATCCCAGAACGCCGGGATCACGCCCTGAGCCAAAGGCAGATGCTTAACCGTTGTGCCACCCAGGCGCCCCATTGGCTCATAGAATTTTTAATTTCTGCCAGATTCGCTCTCTTTTCCACCCTTAGAGATTCTCTATTCTCATTAACATTTTCATTAATACTTTTTTCAAGTCTACGCATCATCTTGACTATTGTTACTCTGAATTCCATTTCTGATAATTTGGTCATATCCATATCCATTAGTTCTGTGGCAGAGGCCACAGACTCATTGTCTTCTTTGCTGGGGGGGATTTCTCCTTCTCATCATTCTGATGAGGAGAGGTTGCGGGGTTGTCCAGAGCCCAAATTATTGACCGGACCCAGGCCATGAGCCCTTGTTTAATAGGGATCTTAGGGATATGGGCTTCTTGATTTTTCAGCCCGCCTTCTGGGGAGGGGCCTGCCGCGCAGATACTCAGGCAACCCTGTTTGGGTAGAGTCTCCATGTCCCCTGAGAGGGGGGATGGGGATGGGCAAACTGTGAGCCGGTATTTCCAGGCTTTTGTTCTCTGGCAGCTTTCCCTGGCGGTTTGCTGTGACTCTTCTGAGAGTCAGAGCAGCAGTGGCCCAATCTCAGCCTCTGTGTCAGAACAGAGGGATCACGGACCGTTCTCCACTGATGATCTGGCCACTTTAACTCTGTTACTGTTGGTGCTGCTCAACCCTGCAGCGTCCAGGGATGTGCGCCCCACACCCGGCGTCCCAGCCCTCACTTCCTGGCTGGTGTGTCTCTGTCCTTTGTGTTTCTAACACCGCCAGCCACCCCCGCGCTCCCGGAGCTCCGGGTCTCAGTCTGGATCCAGTGAGCGCACCGGAGCTCCTTTTCAGTCTGGTCGCACGCGTTCTCCGGCTCACCGGTCTCAGTCCGCTCTCTCGCAGGTGCCGGTTGGAGAGTCCGCCGGCTCCCCCGTGCAGGTGGCTGCCGCTTCCCGGCGCCGGAATGCGCAGCTCCCTCCCCCTTCCGTTTATCTTCCGATATCTGTGCGCGGTTTCACGCCTCCCCGCTTCGTACCTCAATACTCAGCGCTGGAGATGTTCATTTGTAGAGATCCAGATGTATCTTCCTGCGTCTCAGGCTGATTGCGTGGATGTTCAGGCTGGTCTGGTACCTATCCAGCTCGACTCAGGGGACCGGCTGAAAAAGGGGTCCCCTACTCCTCCGCCATCTTCCCTGGGTTTGGCTGAATGGGATTCTGTTGCATATAGATACACCACAACTTCTTTATCCTTTCATCTATCAATGGACACTTAGGTTATTTCCATGTCTGGCTCTTATAGATAATGCTGCTCTAAATGTGGGAGTTGCAAATATCTCATCAACACAGTGTTTTTATCCCTTCAGATATATTCCCAGAAGCAGAATTGCTGGTTCATATGATGGTTCCATTTTTAATTTTCTGAGGGACCTCCATAATCTTTTCCTTAGTGGCTACACCAATTTGCAATCCCACCAACAGTACGCAGGTGTTCCCCTTTCTCCATATCCTCCAGCATTTTATCTCTTGTCTTTTTCACGTAGCCATTCAAACAGGTGTGAGGTAATATCTCATTGTGGTTTTAGTTTGCATTTTCCTAATGATTAGTGATGCTGAGCATCTTTTTATATACCTGTGAGTGTAATTTAAAAATACCATGAGACAGGACCCTGGGTGGCTCAGTCAGTTAAGCGCCTGCCTTTGTCTCAGGTCATGATCCCAGAGTCCTAGGATCAAGTTCAACGTTGGGCTCCCTGCTCAGCGGGGAGCCTGCTTCTCCTTCTGCCTGCTGCTCTCTCTGATTGTGCTCTCTCTCCCTCTGTCAAATAAATAAAAAATCTTAAAAAAAAAATACCATGAGACAGTTGTAAGCATTTTTGTTTTACAGTTCTCAAATTATGCTTAGAATGAAATATTCTTTGCCCAAAACTAAACAAACAAAATTAAAACAGATAATGACAACTGGTTGCAGTATTGGTCAGCATGGAAAAATAATTTTTTTCAGTGTCAGATTATGACAAAGATCACCCTAGCTTGACTTGTTTAAAATATATTTGTGTTAATAGAATATTTAGTTCAGCTTGTTGTATCTTTATTTAGGTTCCCAAATTAAAAAATGTATTAATATGATGATTTTTAAGTTTTACCAGCAATATTCCACTTGTTTTAGATAAATACATGATAATAACTCATGTTGGTATGCTTATGATTGTATTATTTAACTAGCAAACACTAAGTGTTGGCCCTGTATGGAGTGCTTTATAAACATCAATTCATCTAGTCCTTATTACAAGTCTGTGAATGAGGTGTTATTATTAATTCCATGTTAAGTAGCTGGCCCAAAGTCAACAACAAGCAAGTCTTGGGGCCAGGATTTGGATTCAAAAGGTGTGCTCTTACTAAGCTCAGCTCTCTCTCTAGGTCAGACATACCTATACATCTCATATTCCTTGTCTCAGTGATTCCTTATAATGTCTTTCTGTAAGTACTATTATGAACCCCATTTGCAAAGGAAGAAATTGAGGCTTAAAGAGACTGACTTATTTTAATCATTCTACTCCAGGATATTTGAAACTTCACCAAATGACCCCTCATGTCTCATGTTGCACACTTGGAGTAAACAACAGGATCTAATTTAACAAGTTATATAGTTAGTGCATATTATGTTTATTCAAATAAGAACCCCTCACCAACCCCAATCTTGCCTCATCCTAGAAAGCTTATTTGTAGTAAAATTGCCTGCCACTGATCTTGGGAGCTTGGGAATAGCAGAGGAAGTATCACAAACATCTGAACACCTAACTAGAGTGTGCAGAGGACAGGATAGAAACATCACGCAACACCTCTCCACCATCCAACAAAACAAAACTAAATTCTGTTTTGCAAGTTCAATACCCCATGGTTCTAAATGTCAAGAAACAGAATTTTAATGTTGTGTTGAAATCCACAAAAAAATGGCCTCTTCTAAAAAATAAATCACAAATATATTGGTGGTTTAGAAATGGACCTGTATTGCTTACTTGATTATGAACTGATAAAACATGGAACTATCAGAAGTCTGGTTCCTTTTAAAATACAGGCTGTTGTACTGTGTTCTTTCCTTCCTATAATCTCTTTATGATCAAATGCAGAATATTTCAGCCTGCAATTTCCAATTTAATTCTTGTCCTCATTTGAGCTATTAAATTGGACTCCATTTCAGCAGCCACTGAGCCGACACTTGATCCTCTGTTACCAATGACTGTGGCTCGCCATCTGCTTGAAAGATTTTCACCATATGTGTTTAAAGAAAGACAGTGTTTTATACAAGCTTGATGTAGGTAATATTTGGAAATCATAAAAGAAGAGCAAAATCAGAGTAAACTATAAAATTGCAAGCAAAAACTGAAATGATAAAACCCATATTTTAAATCCCAAGAGTTAGTGCAGTTTAGAGCACATATTTTCTATCATTTTGTAGGAAATTCAGGTACAATTTGAAGATAGTTGCCAAACTAGAAAGAAATAATTCAGTGTAGATAACTATCAATTACAAAGTAACATTTTGAAATTTATTCTGACCAAGCCAATTGTGATTTGAAACATTTTTTTTCTTCTTTTTGTTTTACTGAGTTCTCGTTAAAAATAATTTCTGTGGGAGACACCCAGCTGGCTCAGTCAGTTAAGCATCTGACTTCAGCTCAGCTCATAATCTCTGGGTCCTGGGTTCGAGCCCAGCATGGGGCTTCCTGCTCAGAGGGGAGTCTGCTTATCCCTCACCCTCTACCCGACCCCCTGCTCATGCTCTCTCTCACTCTCTCTCACATAATAATAATTGTTATTATTTCCTTAGAGGGCACTTACTGGCTCAGTTGGTAAAACATGCAACTCTTGATCGTGGGGTTGTGAGTTTGAGCCCTTTTTGGGTGTAGGTATTACTTAAAAAGAAAATCTTTAAAAATTAATAATTTCCTTGGGCATGCAGACCTCCACTTGCTTTTTCCAAAATCTTTTAGTAACATATAATAAAGAACATTCAAATTAAAAGCTTTTAGCAAATATTATTTATCTATTAAAAATTGTCTTATTTCTATATAAAGATTTGTTTTCCTTACTCACTATAATTAACTTTCAATTAGCTAATGCATAGGCATCCCATGATATGCTCGGATATGGAAAAAGGTAAAATTAACCCCCCAAAAATGAATATAGGAGAAAAACCATGTAAAATCAACATCATAGAACATAGTAGATATTTTTTTAATTCTTTTTTAGAATTCAATTTAGTTAACATATACTGTATTATTAGTTAGCAGAATAGAATTTAATGATTCATCAGTTGCATATAACACCCAGTGCTCATTACATCAAGTGTCCTCCTTAATGCCCATCACCCAGTTATCCCATCCCCCCATTCTCTTCCCCTCCAGCAACTATTTTTTAAAAGATTATCTGAATTAAAATTTATAATCTGTAATTATGTCTCCCAATATTTTTTATAGCATGTCTATTTGGATAATTTGTAAAGCACTTTCACCTACATTGTGAAAGCTGATCTTTACAACAGCCACACCAAGTACTGAGTTCAAATATTATCTCAGTTTTTACCATAGTGGAAAAAGAAGTTCAGAGCAGTAAGCAAATTGCCAAAAGCCACACAGTTGGTGATGATTGCAATACTTCCTCTTTTTTTCCCTTCTTTTGACCCCAAATTTCAGGCTCTTTCCCCATCTCTGTTTAATCTTATGTCTACTGAGTTTGGGAGACACCTCCAACCCTAAACATTCCCTTGAGAAAACATGCAGTATGCTGTTGTGTACATCATTTCGGAGGGAGCCTTCATTTCGGAGGGGGTCAGTTTCATCCATTTCCAAAATGAGAGAGGAGCAGATGAGAAGCTATTTATGTATTGAAAATTATCATAATTAATATGAGTTATCAGAAAAATCTTGATCTTTCTCTTCCATGATATTGGCTTTTCTTCATGTGTCTGATGGCCCATGGTTTTCTGTTCTTATTCATGTGTATAGAGTAGCTTATGTGAGGTTTTGTTTCAGTTGTGGATGATTTCTTCCAACAATAGGGCTTTCTTCTGAGTAGGAAGTTTGGCTCTGAACACTGTATATGGACAGGTGTGTCAATACCACTCAAAGTCAGACAGAAGAGGAGTAGCCGAGATCCCCCTAAAATACCAGTTTGACTATGACCCAAAAGACTAACCCTGCTCAGAAAGAATCTTGATTACCTGACAGTATAATTTTTTGGTCTTCATTGGCAGGAAGACCAGAAGTGAAAGTCATTGATGCTAGTTTTTGTTTTGTTGTTCTTAAAATGGAAAGAAGAAGGGAAGAAATAGGGGAGATGGAAAGAAGGATGTAGCTGAGCACCCATAGAACTTCCATAATTTCCCCAATTTCTCTGACATTTCCATTCTTGCTCTACTCATTTGCTCACATGGAGCTTGGAACCCCTTGATGTTTGGTCCTGAAAACTGGTTCCCACCTTCATTACTACTGCTTATATCTCTCTTACAAGTTTTGGACAGTTGGTTCCTCTATTCTGTTTTATTCTGTAAAACTGCAATACTCCCCCTCCCCAAAAAAAGATATGTTCAGATCTTAACTCCAGTAAGTATGAATGTGACCTTTTTTGAAAGAGGGTCTTTGCAGATATTATTAAGTTTAGGATCTCAACAGAAGACTATCATGGATGTACCCTGGTCCCTAAATCTAGTTACTGTTTCTTTTTAATAAGAGAAAGGGAGATTTGCAACACAGACACATATGAAGAAGGCCATGTGAAGATGGAGGCAGGGACTGGGGTTGAGCAGCCACAAATCAAGGATTGCCTTTAGCCACCAGAAACTGGAAAAAGCAGAGACGGATTCTCCCCTAGAGCCTTTGGAGGAAACATGGTCCTGCCAACACCTTGATTTCGGACATCTGGCCTCCAGAACTGTGAGAGGAAACATTTCATGGGCTTTAAATCACCAAGTGTGTGGTAATTTGTTATGGCAGCCCTAAGAAATTAACAAAAATAGAATCCCATTAACTTCCTGTCTTTCAGAAGTCCTCCAAAATCTCTGAGCTGCTCATATAGCCCCTAGCCCCATCCTTTTCTTTGTACTACTCTGTATTTATCTCATTTTGTTTCTTTTGACTGGAACGGAAGCTAACTGTTCTCAATCTGCATTGAAAGTTTTAAAGTGGTATTTAATATTAAACTCCAGTCTATCTTCAATCTTGCCCTGGTATCCAGATTCAGGCTAGATTGAAGAAAAAGCGTTCAACTCTAAGAAAGGAGATTTAATTTCAGTTCCATGGCACATAGAGTATGCATTCCCCAGATAGAATGGAGTAGAACCAAAAGCACTTAAAACGAAAGCCAATCAAGACTGATGGGTTTGACAACTTACTTACTCAGCTTCATCGCCCCCCATGCCATTTCAGCCACCAAGGTGTGTATATGTGTGTATATATTAAGTTCTTAATTTTTCCACCAGTATTGTTTCACAAGATCCCTTTAGAAATATCCAATATTCATTTTAATTTCAGTCAGAATAAGTATAAAATCAGTTCCCCTTATAACATTAATTTTTAACTTCAAACCTTCAGAGACATAAGTGTGCTTTACAAAAATCTCCTATCATTTCTTTCCTCCAGCAAAAATCATGCAGTGATCTGTTTCTGTCAGTGAAGAATTAGATATGTAAATGGGAAGAGGGCATTGGAAGGCAGACAGCACCTAGGAATAGACTGGGTGGTCACATGGGTTTTTCTTCATTAAGACATTTTAAAGTTTAGTTCTCAGTTTGAAGATAATTTAAATTGAAAGAATTTTTGTACCTTGCTACTGCAGTAAGTTCCCTGTAAATGCATGAAGTTTTACAAATGAAAAGCTGCGTGGCACTTCCGCTAAGCAAGGTGTTCAGCACTAAGGCAACAGAACATTCCTGACCTATCTTCCTTTGATGTCCGAGCCTGAAAATTAGGCATTAAAAATGAATAACCCTGCAACTCTACGAAAAATTAGAGCAAGTGGAATATAATTTAATGAATCCCTATGTGATAGGAAACCATAGTTCAAATCATTTGATATCAGAAAATACCCCCGTCCTTTAACCCCTAAATATATTAAAGCCAGTTCAATCCTCATGTCTTTTAGTAAAACTTCTTGAATAATTCCAATCCACATTGATCTCTTTCTTCAAAGACCTTATCTGTATCTTTATCAATCTTCAACTTGTAATCATAACCATCTTGTAGCAATATCTAAACTCCTTCAACTACATATATCTATCTTCATATTGAGATTATAAATTCAATGAAGTCAAGAACCGTATCTTAATTTTCTTTTGTACCCCTCACTGCAATAAATACTTACAAAACTGAAGTGAGGTAAACCTCAAAATAAAATGGATCAGACAGAGTAAATTTTAACTAGCAAGATTCTGGTATAGTAGGCTGTATCATTTCATCTGCAATGTTAAACATTTGTTAAGAATCACCTACTCTTAGTCGTCAGTCATGGGGGAAGTCACATGGCTACATTATGTTCTACCTGCCACTCTTCTCTTCTTAGTGCTGCTCTTGTGAGATTTTGATGCCCTTTACTTAGAATAACTGTGAAGGTATGTCTGGAAAATAATTGACAAGACCTGTGTTTCTACCAACCTATCACCCAGGTCATCAATCTTATTTCAGCCTAGAGTTGGCAAGCTATTAGAAACTACCGTTTTGGAGCACTAATGTGTTCCAAGTACTAGAGAGAGAGAGAGAGAGAGAGATAGATAGAGATAGATAGAGATAGAGATAGAGATATATAGATGTATGCATGTATATGCATATGTGTGTATATACATGCCAATGACCTTGAAAAGTTGGTATTATTAGCCTTGTTCTGCAGATATATAAAGGACTTCCTCAAGGTCATAGACTAAACAAGGATTCAAGCCCCAATTTAGAATTTGTCTCCAAAATCCATGTGGCTTTTATTAAGTTACCCTGCCTAGCTAACAAAGATTCCTATTTCAGATGATAAAAAGATAAAAGTATAATGAATGTGAATGCTCTTTGAATTCCTGAGTTTAAACATTTTCCTTTTTATTAATTTAATTAATATTCTATAAGTCAAAAACTACAAAATCTCATTGTAAAAAGCAGTGAATGAAAGTTACCTAGAAGCATGTCAGAGCAAGTTGACAGGAAAAAAAAATAGCATAAGAAACATGGGAAGGAACAACATAGGATTTGGGTCCGGGTACAAGAAAAAGGGAACAAGGAACACTAATGCCTTGAGAATAAAGAAAATAGCTTTGTGAGTCATTTTTCATTCAAAATGATGTCATCTATGTATATAGCTTGAATTTTTGCAAGATTTTAGAAATAATGTGTCCTTGATAGCCAATAAAGGACAGATAATGATGTAGCAACAAAGGTTACCTTGAAAATGCTGATGATTATAAATATAGTAGTGCTGTAAAAAGCCATGAATTGTCTTATGGTAAGATTGACCATGGACGCCTGGATTCATCTGTCCTTTTTAGTAGAGATGAACAAGCCTTCTTATCTTCTATTGTAGATACTACAATTGGGCCTATGGGGAGCAAGGTAAGGTAACAGGATAATGGCAGGCAACCCTTATCTGTGTTAACCCCAGAGAATATTGAAAACAGACAACTCTGTCTGGAGAAGAAGAGTCAGAGAAAGAGTCTCTTGTTCCTAGTATTCTCTTGGCCCAAGATGCTGGATCAAGTCAACAAAATGGGATCTAACTGAGCAGGAAATGGGTGAAATCATTGTTGCTTTCCTGAAAGTCCTTTTCAGCCACAAAACCCCTACAGTTACCCCCAAATATTTAAAAAGGACCAAAAAACCTCCCAAAAGCTGGTGCCCAGCTGCAGGTGGGGCCTAAATGAATTTTGAACCTCAGAGCCTGAACTCTAGACTGGCGAGGTGTGCAGTCTTCCCCAGGGTCATGGTATTAACCACTCTACAGCCCAACAACACATTTTAGGAAAGTGAATTTTTTGAACGTCATTTATCACTTTTTCTCTTTGTTGTGCTTAAAAACAGCCCAAAGAAACTAAACGTTATTATATCAATTGGTTAGATGCAGGAGTCCCCAAACCTTCTGTGTTAGATTTATTTGGGGAACTTTTAAAATCTTGGTGCGTAGGTCACATCTCTGATCAATTATATCAATTATCTTTGGGGTGAAAGCTTAACATCTTGATTCTTTCAAACTCCAGAGGTAATCCTAATGGGAAACCAAATTTGAGAACTGTTTTAATTAAATAAGATGGTGTCAGCATACAGACTTGGTTTAGAAGAGAACATGGGTCCAAGTTAGGGGCTTGAGAGACATATGGGTGAATGTCAATAGCCGGTCACCTTGAAAATACATCATATGGTCACAGTAGGTGATAACCCCCCAAAAATTCATATATAAGGACTAAAATTTTGTGGCAACTTTGAATAAAACTAATAGCATGCAACCTATATTCAGGGTAAGTACAACTGTTGTGTGGAAAGTTACCTCGGTGTAATAGTAGCACCCAGAACACTTGCAGGAAAGCGATCTCAGAGGTCATGAAACAGAAAGGCTTGTAGTCAAAATTCTCCCATCACACAGATATCAAGACAATTTTAAATGCATGGTGAGAGGTCAAAGGAAAGAACTGAGGTAGGATAGCATACAAGCAGGTGGAAGATGCACACTACCTGAGTTCTAGATGCTAGGTTAGCAACATTTACTAGTTCTCCCTTTGTCTCTGGCTCTGTCTCATCACCTTTACCCTGGATGGTGTAATTTTCAACACTAGGTTTGATGTGCGTATAAAAATGGCTAATACATGGGGCGCCTGGGTGGCTCAGTCATTAAGCTTCTGCCTTGGGCTCAGGGAGTGATCCCAGGGTTCTGGGATCGAGCCCCGCATCAGGCTCCTCCACTGGGAGCCTGCTTCTTC
This sequence comes from Ursus americanus, assembly GCF_024610735.1. Lineage (NCBI taxonomy): Eukaryota > Metazoa > Chordata > Mammalia > Carnivora > Ursidae > Ursus > Ursus americanus. Next base: position 17,272,455 of record NC_142136.1, on the reverse strand, counting down.
CTCTCCCACTCCCCCTGCTTGTGTTCCCTCTCTCGTTGGCTGTCTCTCTCTCTCTGCCAAATAAATAAAATCTTTAAGAAAATGGCTAATACATGATAATCTGGGGCAACAGAAGATACTTGCTATACTTGCGAGAATCAGGCAAGCATTCCTAGCTGCGTATCACTAGGTAGCCTGCTGAACAGGCATGGTTTTATCTGCATTTCTTAGAGCCTATGTGGGGCCAAAATAAGACTCTTCTGTGTACTACAAAAGGGCAGCCAATTTAGGGTTAAAATAACTAAGCTGAGAGACTCATACATTATCATTTAGTCTTTTTATCCCAGCTTTCTAGAAGAAATACTCTTATCATGTATCACATTTGTTTTATTAACACATCTTATAAATCATAATCTTCCTTTCTCCAACATCTCTTTTGAATTCTATATATCATAAGCTACTTGCTTATCCACACCTATACTTTACACATACTATGAGATTTGTTTCTCTCTGATAAGCTACTACCTTTCTCACTATCTGTGTTTAACATTCTTACAAGCTTCATTACTCCTGTTTATTTATCTTTTATAACAGAATTGAATATTCTCAAATAATAAAGCAAGCACACATTCCAACAACTTTCTCCATATTTGAAGGACAGGAATTTATTATAGAGGTGAAAGAGACCTCTGTCACTTTCATTATTCACTTTGGATAACTATACATTTTTAAGTGGAAATGTAACTGCTGTGTGCAACCCTTTTTAAGGACAGTATGCTCAAGGAGAAAATGCTGTGGGCAAATCAGAGAAATTTAAATTGAAGGAGGGGCACCTGGGTAGTACAGCGGTTAAGCGTCCGCCTTCGGCTCAGGGCATGATCCTGGCGTTATGGGATCGAGCCCCACATCAGGCTCCTCCACTATGAGCCTGCTTCTTCCTCTCCCACTCCCCCTGCTTGTGTTCCCTCTCTCGCTGGCTGTCTCTATCTCTGTCAAATAAATAAATAAAATCTTAAAAAAGAAAAAAGATATTAAATTGAAGGAAGGTCAACAAGTTAAACATTAAAGCATGAAAAAATGTATCTCACGAATGGAATGGCCCAGCAGCCATGTCCACCAGCAGATGAATAGATAAGGGAGATGAGGTGTGTGTGTATATGTATCATGTATACACACATACATATAATGGACCATTATTCAACCATGAAAAAGAATAAACTCTTGCCATGTGTGATAATATGGGATGGTCCTAGAGAGTCAATTTTACTTAGGCTAGGTAAAATAAGTCATACAGAGAAAGTCAAATACCATATGATTTCACTTATATGTAGAATCAAAAACTCAAAACAGAAACCAACTCATAGGTACAGAAAATAAACTGTTGGCTACTAGATGGGAGAGGTGGGGAGAGACAGGCAAAAATAGGTAAAGGGGATAAAGAAATACAAACTTCCAGTTATAAAATAAATAAATCACGGGGATGTAATGTACAGCACTGGGGCATATAGTCAATGACTAGACATTGTGGGGATCACTTCATAATGTATAAAATATCAAATCACTATGATGTACACCTGGAACGAATAGTTCATTATATGTCACTTAGACTTAAAAAAATAGAATGTCCCATTTTGAGCAAAATTTCAGGCAAAGCACAAGTGCAAAACATAGTGATGTTTTTCAAAGACTGGAAAATGTCATTAAAGAATCATTACCCATTGTAGGAACTATGGGTGTTAATCTCTCAAGTCAGTCTATTAGGTTACACACTGAAGTAACTTTTGTGTCATCAGAAATGGCATTTTATATTTTAATAATTGTGCATAGTATGATATAAGCAATGAAAGTATGTATGACATGTAAAAGACACATATGCATATATACAGAAATAACCAAATCTATCTTGATATTATGAGTGGTAACCCGATAATGCCTATGTCGGTCAGTGTACTATCAGGAAACAGAAGTCATATGCAAATAAGGGTAACTAGAGAAAATTTATTAAGGACCTCTTTACAAAGGTAAGGGTAGTATGTAGGAAAACACAGGGATTAGTGCAATATCCCATGCTGGTGATTGCAGAGCCGTTATACTATCTAGGTCTGAATAGGCTAGTAGAGGGGTCTCTGGAACCTAGAATGAGACAGTCCTAAAAAGAGCCGTCTTGAGAGGAGTTGGTCAGCTTGGCTTGAAGGGCACATTCAGCTTGAGGTTATAAGACAGAATGGATCCAGATGAAAATGTGCTGGACTTATTTCTTTCCATTTCTAAAACCTGGCCTGGGTGTCCCTAACTAGAAGCTGGAAACAAGGGAGCCTATTGCTGTCATTTACATGGATTGGCTTTTTGGAGAAGAGAACAGGGTTAAAAAGGTAGACTGGGACAAGAAGGGCAAGTTAGTTACCTGTCCTAACATCCAAGTCGTATGTGTAAATATAAGATATCTTACTCAATGGACTCCTTTCATAACAAGTGAAGAAACACAGGGGTAGAGAATGGCGATTATTTTCTCCAGCAGGTCTTTTACTCTGAACATCTATAATAAATCCTTGGGACATAAAGATGATTAAGGCAGAGAGTCCAGACCTCAGGAGCTCACAGTCCACGGGGGAGATAGCCATGTAAATAAGTAGATAAATATTTAAAGTAGTAATACATTCGAAAGGTGAAAGCTGCGTGAAGCCCTTGTTAAGGACAGTATGTTCAAGGAGGAAACGCCATATGTAGATCAAAAGAAATAGAAATTATATAATATATATTATATATATAAAATTGGTACAACAAATGTGGCCTAAGGTGGCAACATGCGGGATGTAAAATCAGTTTCATGTTGAGAGGTACATGGAATTAATATTCTTTTATGTCAATATGAAGAAGTGGGGATTCATGGAGTTACGTGACTCACTTGAAGTTTACATGTAAGTATCACAGCCAGGACTTTGAACTTTTCTCTCTCCGAGTTAGCTGTGAGAATTAATAATACCATATCTCTTCAGTATTTCATAGGAAGGACAATACAAGCAATGATTATAGATTATAAAGCCTTTCACATAGTCTCAAAGCCTGACAATGTAGCCTAATTTTGAGGTTTGCGATTCAGAAACTTGCTGTTCTGCGTGTGAAATGCGAACACGGAAGAGGTAATTTATCTCCGGTGACCCAGCACTTAACTCTCATGAGGCTATTTTAGGTAGCCTAGCTCCCCTCAGGATGGAGCCTAGAAGAATGAGCATTTCAGAGGAGAAGCTCTAGTGCCCACATCCCTGCTTCGACGTGTGGCTGAATAAAAAAGCCAAACAATTATTTCATTTGCAAACTGATACAGATTTCTAGGTGATGTTTACTAAGGAAAATTAGCTCTAAAAAATATCACATTTGGTAAATAATGATGTTGTTAAATTGGTTTTGCGATTACATTTCCAGCTAACTGTAAATGTACGACAATTAGGTTTTTCTGAATACAGTTTGTGGTGTAATTCTCCCCACTGCCTCCCCCTGCAAACCAAGCTCCGTAACATTAAAATATCTTAAAAACATAATTTACATTTTAAAGTTCCTTTAGCAGTCTTTAACAAATGTATAGATATTTCAAATGATAATTTTCAAATGTCACATGCAAATCAACTTCTATGGTTGAATTTTAGAGTGTAGCCTGAAGCAATTGGGCTGATGAACACCACTGATACACAGTTTACTTTAAAGATATATCATTTATAACTAACAGCCCCTTTATTACTATGAAAATCTTGAAGCAATTGGATAAATAACCAAGTATGTAATCCTCTTCAGTTTTTGCTTTACTTATTGTTTTTTTCGTAATTGCTTTATTGAGATAAAATTCACTCACCTGGCATAGAACTCATCCATATGAAGATTATTATTTAATGCTGTTTGATATATTCACAGAGTTGTGCAACTATCAGCACAATCAATTATACATATTTTGTGAACTTTAGCAAATGTTTATTGAGCAAGGACCACACGCCCGACATTGTTCTAGGTACGGGGCGTACTGTCAGCAGGGTATCATGCTAAGTTTCTGCTCATATGGAATATATATTCTTGGGTGGGGAGACAGACCGTAAACACAGCAGTGAATGCGTGTGTAATATATCTCATGCAATAAATGCTAAGAAAATGCTACGAAAAGCAAAACAGGAGCAAGAGTTGCAGGAGGTGCTCAGGCAGGAAAGGCCTCCATGAGGAAAGGTGGTGATTGAAGTGAGGGAATGGATCCGGTGGACCGCTAAAAGAAGAGCTTCGAAACAGAGAAAAGGGCAGGCATACGCCTCTGATGGGGATTTATGCTTGGCCAGTTTGAGAAAGAGCAAGAAGGCCAGTACAGAGCAGCGAGACCAAGAGAAGGGGGCAGAGACCTGTGGGTGCACAGCCTCGTAGGCCATGGTCTGTTCTCACTCTCAGGGCAGGGGGGCCGATGGGGGGCTCTGAGGAGAAAAATTGCAGGTTCTGATTTAGGTTGTAAAGGGATCATTCTGGCAGCTGTCTGAGCCGCCTTTTACCTGCTGGGTCAAAGGAGGAAGGAAGGAGTCCAGCTGGGAAGCTATCGCAAAAGCTATTGCAGAAGTCCAGGTGTGAGATGAGAGGGTTTGGACTTCTTGTGTTCTCTGTCTTCACACAGATACGTTATTACATCCGTCATGTGAACACGAGAATCCGTTGCTACGTCCAAATGATACCAGCATCTTTACATTTGTGAAACTTATTAAAAATTGCATTTCTATTCAGAAAGTATATTTTTATCCACCTGATTTTAAAAGAAGAGAATCTTACATCCATATGATTCTCATCCTTACTTTTTTTTTTTTTTTAAATATCTCCTGCAAGTGAAATTCTTTGCTCTTCCACTGTGGGGTCTTAGATCTCTCCTTAAGAATTGCTTGAGGAATTCCTTGAGGAATTCCTACCCGCCAGAAAAGCACATGGTTTCTTCTCTACCACGAAGGCCTTGTCTTTCAACACAGTATTCCTGCTCTTTATTAGTGGTTTAAGGATGTGCTTAACTCACCCCTGGGAAATATTAGTGAATATCTCACTGCCTCACAGAGGCCCTTGATCAGATACTAGGATGCATGGGGGCACTGTTTCACATACTAAAGCTCTGACTTTGTGTTTTTGTCTTATACAGACTTTAAAAGAATAAGCCTGTAATGGACTTTGCATAGTTTCTTATATTTTTCCATTAGCCTCTTTGGATCCAAGCATAGTAACATAGACAACATTACGTTTAAATTGTTTGCACTCATTCATTCAATCAATCAATCAATCAATCAATCAATCAATACATATGTGTTTGTCCTCCCTGCACTATTGTTAGTGTTGGGAGTACAAACATGCTTGCCTTCAAGAAGCTCACAGTCTAGATGGGAAGACAAGCAAGGATGTGGGTATATACAATGGAGTGGAATGAATTACAGCCAAGTGAGAGGACATGGATAGGAAAGAGGGTCCCTGTGTTGCACACTGCCCGGGGTCACCATTTATACAGACATAGTGTACTTTGTATCCTGTGAGTGGTGCAGTGTCGTGGGCCTGCTGGCAAACATAGTGTACGTGCCAGTGCTCATTAACTGGTAGTGGGTGCTAAAACCCATTCTGAGCCTGCACCCAGTGAAGACACTGGGAGGAAGTGTCAGTGTTTGCCTTTAACCCGGGAGGGGAATGTGGTGGCGAGCATGCCACATTGTTTCTAGCACGTGTCATGAAAACAGTGAAGTGAGAAAAATTATAGGGAGATGTCTGAAGAAAATCTAAAATGAAGAGCTTATTCTCATTGATGAGGGTGAAGGATACTCCTGTAGAACGCATATCACGTGCAAATATCCAGAGGAATAAAAGGCCACGCAGTATTCTTAAAATTGCAAGTAACCCCAGGATGAACAAAGAGCATAGCTTATGAGAAGAGTGTGAGAAATCTGTTCAGAGAAGCAGGCTGTAGATAGATAGTGAAAAGCCTAGAAGCCTACGATGTGAGTTGGATTTTTAGCCATGTGTTGTCATGATGAATTTTTGCACTTTAAGCAGCTACTTTGGTGTCAATGTACAGAGTGAATTGGAAAAATGAGTCGAGGAAGCAAGCCAACAAAAAAGACTCAGAAAAATGGGCGAGTTCAGCTTGACTCAGTTAAGTTTCACATTTAAGGATGGCCAGTATGTATGGACACCGGGCTAGGCATCAAATAGCCAGCCATGAATGTGACGCACAACTGCCTGAACCCCGAGTGTTCTGGGAGCAGAGAAAGAGGGAAGAACCAGGAACAAGGGTGACAGAGTCATGCAGGACCATTCCCTATCAGCACAGCGGTGACCAACGTCTGGGGCTTACAGGGTGCCCCAGAGATCTCTGTATTTCTGCCCCAAGTCCTTAACACAACATGCAACTTACTCCAAGATCCCCCACCCACCCAGCCACATGCACACACGCATCCAGCCACATACACATGCACGCGTGCGTGCACACACGCACAGGAACCTACACACAGGGGCACAGTTATCTTCTCTCAGCTCTTTTCCTCTCTTTCCTTCCTTAGCCACTGAGTCCTTCATCACCCTCTCCTGATCAGCTGAAAATTAAGAAACGGGCATGTTGACTAAGATGACTGTTTTTTTGGTCTGAAGTAAAATATTGAATTTCCAACCTTGGCTTAGAAATGAAAGAAAAAGAATATCACGTTTTTATAGGTTCTCCTTCAATAAAGTGAATTGTCATGTCACATAGGGGACTGATACCTACAGAAAGTCAACAATTACATTTTTCTGCTTATGAAGGCATAAATAATAATAATATGTAGGGTATTTCAGTTCATCCTTACAGAACTCTGGAGGTACATGCAATTAATATTCTTTTATGTCAATATGAAGAAGTGAGGATTCGTGGAGTTATGTGACTCACCCAAAGTTTACGAGTAAATATCACAGCCAGGACTTTGAACTTTTCTCTCTCCAAGTTAGCTGAGTAAATGTTGTGTGAATCTGGTTATGAAATTTCTTACAGGTCCTAGTTAGCTCTAATGATGCTCTGTTATTGTAAAGCTGTTTTCAGCCTTCAGTAGTACTGGAGATATTTTTTTTTCTGCCATCTGTGCCAGGACTTAGAAGAGAATGAAGGAATATTCCTTTTCTTTTGCCCTTTCAAATAAGATGATTTAGTTGAAACCTTGAGAATCATTAGTTAAGTGCAGCAAGAAAGCATTTTGGCATTTACACATTGTGCTACAATTTTCTCCTGTTGTTTTTAATCCCTGAAGACTGAAGCAATATTCTCTTATTCACAAAGGTCCATTTTTTTCAGCATTCTATAAAATTAAATTTCATTTCTGCCCCTTTGTGCCCTACATTTCAGATCAGACCTTGGGTCTTTTGATTTTGAAAGCACGAAAGACATTTTTTTTCCTCTCAGATATCGGGAGATTGTTAGTGAGCAAAGAAATAATTCATGAGCTTTTGCTATTATAGCAACTGTGTTATTCTCCAATTCGAATAAATAGTTAATTTTCTAAAATCTGCTTGCTAAATCCCATAATCGATTTCATTCTTACAAAAAAATAACTATAGTACATGGTAATTAAGTCGTCGTGATTCAGTGAAATTCTTCCACTTCTGTAAAATTAGTTAAACTGGAGGCAGACCATACAGCTAGAAGGTGGTTTTTGTGTGCTGGGAAAAACCTCCTCCATTATCCCATGCGTTGGAAGTCTGAAGACTCAAAGAAATTGTGAGCGCTGGTATTACAGTTGGTACCTATGCTGAAAACGAATTTAACTTTTCTGAACAGAACCTTTGACTAAATGTCCTCGCTTTCTGCCTTGGTTCCCTCCCATTGCCGATTCCCTGGTTGTCTATTAGAACTGCAGTCATGGCATTCCACGATTCCCCCAAACTTTCCTCCTGAATTCCCTTCCTCTTCTTTCTGTTCACAAAACACCTACAACTGAGTCTCCTCCACCAATTCAGGATTCACGGTAAAGGTCTCAACCGTGATCTGATTGCAGATTCAATAATATGCATGTTGCACTCAGAAACAGATGCTAGTCACCTATGCTGCCTTTTATTTCCTCCCTGAGCTTATTGTTTGAGCACTTGTGTTTGTCAAGGTCTATGTTAGATGAATCCTTTCAAATAGGCTTTGTTATCTATTTGACCATGATGCTGTTGTTCAATGGGTATTTTTATTGTATAATGTTTCTTCTAATACTGCTCCTCTCTTCTTAGTGCTGGGCTTTCTGCACGTCTGTCTTGAATCAAAACAACACAGGTCACATCAAAATAGGTAATTATATAGAAGAACACCACAAGTCAACTCATGCTAATATTTGAAAGCATGAAAAATAAATACAAGTTATTAAATAACTCTTCAGGGCTCTTCTCGTAAGGCCTTTTATGTTGACTAGGAGAAAATTGTTTAAATGTCTAGATCAGTTGAACTTAGTTCAATCAAATATCTTTTCCAGCTTTATTGTTGTATAGTTGATAAATAAAATTGCCTGCATATATAAAGTATACAACAAGATGATTTGAGATACATATACATTGTATCATGAGTACCACAATCAAGTTAGCACATCTACCACCTTACCTAGTTACATTTTTGTGTGTGTGGCGAGAATGCTTAAGATCTACTCTACTAGCAAATTTCAAGTATATCATATAGTGTTATTAACTATATCCATCATGCTGTAAATTAGATCCTCAGAATTTACTTATAACTGAACGTTTGTGCCTTTTGACCAATATCTCCCCATTCCTAAGAGTTTGACATGTTTTTTTAAGATCCCACATATGAGGGGCACCTGGGTGGCTCAGTTGGTTAAGCATCCACCTTTGGCTCAGGTCATGATCCCAAGGTCCTAGAATTGAGCTCCGCATGGGGGAGGGGTGGTCCTTTTCTCAGCAGGGAGTCTGCCTCTCTCTCTCTCTCTGCCCCTTGCCCCAGTTGTGCTCTCGCTCATGCATTCTCTCTCTCTCTCTCAAATAAATAAATAAAATCTTACAAAAAGAAAAAAGATCCCACATATGAGAGGTATCATACAGTATTGGTCATTCTCTGTATGGCTTATTTCATTTAGCATAATGGCCATCATTCATCTCATTGTAAATGGCAGGGTTTCCTTCTTTTTTATGGCTGAATAACAGTATATTGTATGTATATACCACTTTTTAAAATCTATTCATTTGTCAATGAATGCTTAGGTTGTTTCCATATCTTGGCTATTGTGAACAATGTTGTAATGAATGTAGGAGCACAGATATCTCCTTAAGATACTGATTTCATGTCCTTTGGATATATACTCTTACATATTTATATATTCATTTATTTTTATAGATATATCTATATTATATATAGCTCTATTTTTATTTTTTTGAGGAATGTCCCTATTTTTCATAATAGCTGTGCCAATTTACATTCCCACCAACAGTGTATAAGGATTGCCTCTTATTTGGAAAATGCCTTTTCTCAACCCTCCTAAAGCTTTTCTCCCTGAGATGATATTTGGGTGTAATGACTACAGAGCCTAACATCATTCACATAAGTGGTCATGGAACTTGAGCCTCTGTTGCTTCCAGTGTAAGTTATGGCTGGTGTTTGATCATGTCCAGGGCAATGCCTTTTCTTCCCAGGTGCTTTGTCCACTGTTGGCTTGTCTCTTTGTTGTCTTTGGCAGTGATAAAGGGGAGAATGGAGTCAAACTCGAATGAGCTTTATTTGTCAGTAAATATGAGTCTCTGTCAAGTCCTTCATCCAACTCATTGCCTGAGAGGTCTACCCCTAATGCCTGCTGAGGGTCAGTTTGTGACTGACACCATGCTAGGCTTACTGATTGATCTACAACATGCAAGGACTGATGGCAGGCTGTAAAAGCAAAGTCTCAGCTTAGCTTTCCTTTATATAAATGTATGATGAGTATCCCAAGTGGGTTGTGAAATAATAGAAAACAAAATATATAGAGATCTGCTCATAATAGTACTAGCACACAGATCCTAAAACTCTTAAAATATCCTAAGTGATAAGAGCACTCAGAATATCTTTTGTTCTAACTTTTCTTCTTTGACCCTGGTTTCTGACACTGAGCTTCTAAGTCCCTTGGAATTTATTTGGGTGATAAGAATGCCTTTGTTTTGGGAACTCTTAATGGGCCACTGGATAGCTTCAGGATGGAGGCTGGTCACCCTAAGACCAAGCCATGATTAGGAGCTTACCACTTTCAGTCCCAATCCCCATTCTCTGGAGAGGGAAGGTGGGTATAAATGGAGTTTATAATTCATTATGTCTTTATGATGAAGCCTCTGTTAAAAATACTATTAGTATAGGGTTTGGTAAGCTGCTGGTTTGGTGAACACATCCACATGCTAAGGGGTGGACTGTACCCGAATTCCATGCTGAGAGCATCTCTTGTGCTCAGGACAATTCCAGACTTAGCTCTATGTGTCTCTTCATCTGGTTGTTCATTCATATCATTTATTATATTTTTTATAATAAACCAGTAACTTAAAGTGTTGCCCTGAGTTTTATAAGCCATTATAGCAAATTGTGGAATCCAAGGAGGAAGTCCTAGCAACTCTGATGTATATCTGGTCTGTCAGAAGTACTGGTGGGGCGCCTGGGTGGCACCGTGGTTAAGCGTCTGCCTTTGGCTCAGGGCATGATCCCGGCGTTATGGGATCGAGTCCCGCATCGGGCTACTCTGCTATGAGCCTGCTTCTTCTTCTCCCACTCCCCCTGCTTGTGTTCCCTCTCTTGCTGGCTGTCTCTATCTCTGTCGAATAAATAAATAAAATCTTAAAAAAAAAAAAAAGTACTGGTGACAAACTGGGACTTGTGATTGGCATCCGAATTGGGGGAAGACAGTCATGTGGGACTGAGCCCTTAACCTATGGGATCTGATGCTATCTCCAGATAGATAATGTCAGAATTGAGTTAAATTGTAGGACACCCTACCGGTGTCACAGAGAATTGCTTAATGTTTGGAAAACCCGTACATCTAGCATCAGAAATATTGTGAATATGTGAGTAGGGGAGAAACATAGGAGGAATATGTGTTTCCCTTAAGTGGATGGAGACCATACCCCACCATTATTCTTTAAAAGAAAAAAAATTATATATATATATATGTATATATATATTTATATATATTTATTTATTTATTTATACATATAAATATATATTTATATATACATATATATACATACATATATTTATTTATATATATACATATATATATACACACACATATATATATATATATATATATATATATTTATTTATTTATTTATAGTGAGTGCATGAGCAGGGGGAGGGGCAGAGGAGAGGAAGAGAGAGAGAATCTCAAGCAGTCTCTGCACCGAGTGTGGAGCCTGACACAGGCTTGATCTCATGATTCTGAGATCATGACCTGAGGCAAAATCAAGAGTTGGACTCTTAACCCACTGAGCCACCCAGGTGCTGTGCATACCCACCATTATTCTTTCATCAATTCATGTAACCTTCAGATACCCACCTTCTCTCCTAGCCTAATGTAAGAGTAAGCAGATTTGGGGTATACATGTTTGACTGCTTTCCTCTCTTCTACTGTCTCACCTCCCTTCTTTCTTTTATTCATCAAATGTTTCCTTCCTTTTCTAAGTGCTAGAGATAGAGTACCAAACAGCACAGCCATGTTCTACACCTTCGTGGAGTTTACATTCCAGAGAGGAAAACAGGCAATAGACAAGTAAATAAGCTAAATAATATCAAGAGATGATAAAATCAGATGAGGAAAAGTGAAGGAGTAAAAGTGATTGGAAAAGAGGTAGGTTGATCATGAAAGAGCTCTTTGAAGAAGTACTATTTGAGAGCAGATATTTGAATGTCCTACAGGAAAGAGCTAGGTCAGAATCTACAGGGGTGCCTTCTGGTTAGAGATTGTATTGTTTTCAGAAGTCCCAAGATTGGAATACATATGGCACAACAGAGGCAACGCACGATGGCCAGTGTGCCTAGAGGGGAGTGAGTGAGAAAGGGGCTAGACGTAAACAGGAGAGGCCAGGAGAGAACAGAGAGATCCGGCACTACTGGAATGATTTGAGCTTGGGTGACATGACTGATTGAAGTTTTAAAGCCATTTCTGACTGTCTAGAACTGACTGTAGGAAAAAAGGAGGGGGAACAAGAAGAAAAGATGGACATGTTTGTAGGAGTGCCCTTTGTTCCATGCTGGAGAAGTGATTACATCTGGGATATATACTGAAGGTAAATATGAAGATGGCTGCTGATGGGATGAATGTGTAAATGTTGAGTGAATGCTGAAACCATGCACTGAAATAAGGAAGACTGGAGCTTAAGGCATTGAATGAAGGGGAAGGGGATCAAGAGTCCCCCCCCCCTTTTTTTTTTTGCAAAGAACTCTTGAATGCCCATTAGGCATCCAGGTGACCATATTGAGTTGGCAACTCAATAAAAAAATCGGGAACTCAGGAAAGAGATCAGGCAAGAAGAAAATACATAGTATCAGAGGACTGGATGAGATCAACCACAGAGTAAGTTGAGAATGAAGAGAGAAGAAGTCCTGACCAACCTGACTTTCTTGAGAAAAAAGGACACAGTGAAAGGAGATCGAGAAAAAGCAGCCAGTCAGATGAAGAGCATCTGGAAAGTATGTCTAACAAGTCAAGGACAGAAAGTATTTCAAGAAGAAGGTCATCAAGAATCAGCTGCATCACTTGCCCTGAAAGGGAAAGTAGGCGATGACCTTGACAAGAATATTTCACTCGATTTGTGGGCATGCAAATCTGACTGGAGAGAGTTAAAGAGAGAGTGGGGAGAACTTCTAATTAAATACATTTATCTCCACACCCTCCCAAAACACTACTAAAGTGTATGTAATGGAACCTGTTTTGTTTTGTTTTTTTTTAAAGTAGGCATAAACTACAAGGACAAAGAGTGTAAAAAAAAAAAAAAAGACAACGGCAGAAAACTGATGTCAACAAAATTTTATCATCTGGAGACAGATGAAGTAGCAGTAACTAAGCAGACCAGAGAAGCTAAAATTTAACCCATGTTCAGGATGCCAGGAAGATGCAAGTCTGTTGACTGGTAAACCCCAAGGAAACTCAGAAATTGAAGAAACAGACAGCAGAATTGTGAGATGGTGTTGAAAATAGGCGGAGTGATTGAAAGTCCACGTAGCTATTAGACACCAAGTTACACTCTGCGGACCTGTGAGCCATGCAGGTATCTATCTGCACTCAGCAGAGGACTAAAGAGGCACTCTCTGAAAAAGTCTGACAAGAGGTTAACGAGCTCTGGAGATGATGATACCAGACATAAGTGAGCATAGGAGTGCAGTGACTTACTGAAAACATAGTTTTAAGTAAAATTCTTTAAAGAACAGTAAAACACCTCATACCCCAGCTCCTTAACTGTTTTTCACCTTCACAAAGATGGCCACCAGGCCTATACCAGTGCCTTCCTACCTTGAATCAATCCGAAAATCTCACCTTTAGTTGCGGGTATTGTGATCCTCTTGTAGTAACCCATTTCTTCTGCAGCTCTGCTGACCTTCTCTTCACTGACACCATCCAATTTTCTGCCACTAATAATGAAACTTCTCAGACTGCTCCCTGTATTTGGAAAAGCCCTTCTTCAAATTCACCCAGAGGGTTTGTTCCTCTTTACAATGAATGAAAGAATGAAAGATTGAAAATAATAACTTGATATAAATGTCCCCATTTCCTTCTACTTCCAACGTTAAATAGAATATTATGTCAATCAAAAGACCATTAACAGCAAAATATGTATCACTAATTATTGATTTTTGTTTCCATCTCATATTATTGTTTGTGTTTTTTTGTAAGTGGTATGTGATTAAAATGTGCAGATATTATTGTAATTTAGCCAAGTCAGTATTTCTGGTGTGAAAACATATGGTCCGGTGTGACGGATAGAAGATCTGGCACAACACTTGCATCTAGGTGTTTAATGATATTTGATGACATAGATTTAAAAAAAAATCTCAGCTTTCCAAATCATTACTTAGATCCAAGGAGGCAGAGATCCAGCTGCTTTACCACATTTTTTGCACATCATTATTAAATTCACATATTAACTGTTCTTTTTACATAAATTGTCATAGAAGACCTTCAGAATCAACCACATGGTACGGTTATAACCTTTATGTACCCTTTCTAAAGCTGTCAGTGGAGATCTAAAAATGAAGGAAACAAAATGCCGAGACTCTCCAGGCCAATGCATAGATCAATAAAATCAGACAATGTCCATTCAAATCTTTCTGCATAGAATATATGCGCTATTATATTAACTTATAACTAATATCTTATCATAAATAATAATTTTAGTAGGAGTTGACTATCTTATGTATACTTATGGTTATGAGCTGTGCGTAGACCTTGGCTGGAAGTCAGAAGATCGCATTCACTCTGCTTTTATGAAATAACCTTTTTGGTAATTTTGAGAAAGTCATACATCTTTGGTTAAGCCTCATCCTCACTTACTATAAAATGGAATTCTGCTCCTGGGATCTCTCAAATGAGTCATAAAATCAAAGACGACAATGTCGAAAAATATACTTTTACGTTTTTTCCCTGCCATCTAGTTTATTTATCTATCCCTGCTCTCATCTTCTGTTCTTTTTTTTTTTTTTTTAAGATTTTATTTATTTATTTGTCAGAGAGACAGCGAGAGAGCGCACAAGCAGGGGAGCGGCAGTCAGAGGGAGAAGCAGGCTCCCGCTGAGCAAGGAGCCCAAAGTGGGATCAACCCCAGGACCCTGGGATCATGACCCGAGCTGAAGGCCGATGCTTAACTGACTGGGCCACCCAGGCGCCCTCATCCTCTGTTCTCATAAAAAAATCCACTACTTGTTTCTAAGTATACACATTTCATTCATTCAAATAGATATGTTTTGAGTACCTTTGGTCACATAACCTAATTACCCTTCTTAATTTTTCAGATGAACAAATGTTCACCTTTCAAATGTAAATGACAACCAAGGCCACGCCTATAACTGGTGGCAGACTCAGGGCTAAAACTCAGGCCTCTGGTTTTCCTGTGATTGGGATCTATATCCATTTCTCAAAAAAAAAAAAAATTCCCTTAGTTTTGAAAGCACTAAAAATATTGCTAAGAGATAAATGCAATATGAACGGAGAATGTGAATGTTCAAGATGACACATAATATGTCCCATGTAAATGTTAGAAAACTCTGAAAAGATATTGTCCTAAATATAATTTATACAAGGTTTCATAGAAACGTATATTCATATAACTCTAAAGTCATAACACCGATGAGTAATTTAATTCTAAAACACTGGTTCCTTACCTGTAAGTCTTTTGCTTATTTCTTTAGTGATAACATGAAAAGGACATTGAATAATTGAAAGGGCGCTCAGAAGGCACACAGAACAGAGAACTTTTTTTGGCATGAACAGCAGCTCCAAGGATTACAGATGGCTTTCTGGTTACAACGTGGAAAGACACAAGCTTCACCTGCTTGTTTTTAATTTTCCCCCTTTGCACAGTCATGTGACTATTTTTGGGAATTCAGAACACTTTATATATATAATGTCAATCACAAACTCTGTTAGAATCCTGCTTACAGTGATTTGAGAGTCGCGTTATATATTTTTTATACTTTCAGAAAATTAGCATTTACTGTTTTGATTTCCAAGTTCCAGGAGCGTATTACAACCTTCCACATCCTCACCTCCTGGAGTTCAGCATATGATGCCAGGGGGAGAAAAATGCTTTCAACATGGTGGTAGGGAAAAGGAAATAGTCCTAATGCTCATTTGGAGAAACATGCTGTAACTGGGGCACTTACTTCCCTGTTCTGAAGACATTTCGGAGCCAGACAGATACTTTATCTACATGATATTTGACTAACTGCATCCTCAGAAGAGACTATAAAACTGCATTTAAGTCTGACATCCTCCCAGCGAAAGTGTTGAGTTTATCAAATAAACAAAAAGAAATCAATTATGTTTCCACAGACATCACTGAGTGTGTCTGGGTGGTGAGTAGAGGAATCAGATTCAGGCTTTTTACTTTACAGAAAATCTTAGAAAACGTCAGAAGCAAAGCACTACAATTTTTCCAAATAATGCTGAGGAAACAAACGAGATCCCATTTTCTTTTCTGGCTTCCATTTTATTCGTTGGTCCATTTGTATGGAGGTTTACTTTGGTGTCAGAGGAAAACAAAGAAAAAAAGGAGTACAAACTGAATAGTGGAAGTGGATCTTTCTTTATATGAGTTCTGCTCTAGCCCTAAAATTTTTATACCACGGAATCTGGACTTTTTACATTTTCTGTTCTGTTCCTCCAGTCGTCTGCTTGCAGATTATGCTCCAGGAGAGCTGAAGACGGCTCCATTGCTCCGTTCCCTTTGGAGGTTCCTGTTAAATAAATTGACATCAAGATCAAATTGCCAGGACAATTTCCAGTTTATTCATTTGGTACATTGATTGAACCCTGGGTCAAGGTGCCTAGATCATTCCATCCAAATTTAGCTCATCTGGATGTATTTGAACTTGACAATTAAATTCCTCCCCAACCCAACATTGATGACATGACCATTAGTAATGCATGTTTTTTTAAGGGAATAAAATGCTTCAAAAATAAGATTCAAACTGTGAAATCCTCAGTAGCCTCAAGGAACTGTATTTATAATTGTTTTTAATTAAATTTCACAGTCAAGCTATGGAATATAAAATGCATATGAATGCAAATATTTGCTAGGGAGGATAGACTATAGCAAAATGTGTTTTGTTGTTTTAATTTTTAATTTCCTCTCACCAATCGCTCATGTGCTTGGAATGTCAGATCAACCTTTTTTTTTGTTTTCTTTTTTTTAAATGTCATCTCTGACTTGGATATCTTTGTTGCTCTTGTTTCATTAAACTTGTCTTTCATGGGGGATTTTAGCTTCTAGAAGATGACGATTTTTATAGCTCTGATCTCCTGTTACTTCACTTTTTTAAAACCTATGTTAGATAATTGTAAAATGATAAACATAAGTGCAAGTTTAATGTGAGTTTAGTGTTTGTTTTTGGCTAACAGCCTCCAGTAGAAGGAGTTTAAAGGCATACTTTTGATACCGTCACAAAATAAACAGACCTAATGATTTATACCTTGTTAGGGGAAAACCATTTAGGACTTGTTTCCTTTCTGCCTTTTGATCAGTATCGGGAAAGATTTTAAGTCAACTTTTAACCCCAAATGTAGACAAATCCAGGGTTATAACACTGTATCTATTTAGTGCTATTTAGTGATCAATAAAATTACTATTATTATTCCAGAGATTTTTTTTTTGCATTGGTCTTTAGAAAATTGTAAATAACATTTTCATTGTAAGTTCCTTGACAAACAATTATTTAGCATAGTGTTTGATCCAGAGATTAAATGTTCAGCATGACAGACACATTGCTTGGCTTTACTGTTTACAATATGGTGGGAAATATAAGCTTGTGGGGAGGTTATTACAATACTGCACTAAGTGCAAATGTAAGGTAAATATGCACCTAAACTGTATTTAGGCTCACCAGAAACGTTTTCTGGGGGAAGGGTCCTATGCTAAATCATAAAGATTAGGGAGGGGTCACCTAGAGGAAAGATAATTGTGAGATAAAAGAAGAGTTGATGATGGAAAAGGGAAAGGGAAAAAGAATGTTCTAGATAGAAAGAAAAGGCTTGTAAAGCCTTGATTTGAAATACAGCATGATGCGTTTGAGGAATGGAACATAGTTCAAAGCGTAGATGTGGAGGAGGATTTAGCAAGGGACGAGTCTGTAAAGATAAACGGGGTGTGAAAATGAGCCAGTTGGTAAGACATATTAATGAGTTTGGAATTTAACTTGCTGGCAAAGTGGAACCATTGGTGGTAGCTGAGGGGGGGTGGATACACAGGGTTGTGACATAGGATCGCTCTGGTTTTAGTAAAGGTAACAGATTGAAGGTCATAATACTGAGAACAAGGAGACCAGTTAGGAAGTAACTGCAGTTATCTTTGTAAGGGGTCTCAACTAATGGAGAAGTTTTGGGACTAAGAGGGAGGTTGAGTTGTAAAATAGTTGAGATATTTAACGTCAGGACTTGGTGGTTTACTGGATATAGAGTAGAAGTAATAAAGAATGAGGTGAGGATTCTGGCTTAGAGAATTGGAAGGTGGGATGTCCATTTCATTCAAAAACTTCGATATTGCCTGTTATTACTCCTACTATCATAGCTGTCAGTTTTTTAGTTTAATATTTTCTTTTATTTTCTATCCTGTAATTTATGACCTGTCAAATCCATACAGTTTTTAAGTGGCTTTGTAATCACCTATAGGTGGATTTGCGTTTTATCCAACATAATTACCCTAGGGGTTATTGATATATTTGAATATATTCCTTCATCTTATATGTGTTTTGATCTTATTTTGACTACTGGGTTTTTGTTTTTGTTTCTGTTTTTGTTTTGTTGTTGTTGTTTACTCTCTTATCAGCCCAGCAGTTTATTTTAAAATGTTTCGTCATCTTATCGGTAACTGCTTTTTAAGAGGACACTATTCAGAGTATATCTAGTACCATTCTGTCAGTAAAGCAAGTATTTCCATGTTTCTTTCCATTTTATATTTTATTTTGTTATTTTATTTGTTAAAAGACTTTATTTATGAGAGAGAGAGAGGGAAAGAGAGAGAAATGTGTGTGTGATTGAGAGAGCACAAGCAGAGGGAGAGGGAGAAGCAGGCTCCCTGCTGAGTGGGGAGCCTGACACAGGGCTCAATTCCAGGACCCTGGGATCATGACCTGAGCCGAAGGCAGACGCTTTGCCCACTGAGCCACCCAGGCGCCCCATGTTTCTTTCCATGTGTCCACTAGCACATCCTCTGCCTATAAGCATGTTCTCAAATTTATCCAAATATGAAAATAACTATCCCCTGACCCTAAATTCCCCCACAAGCAACTAACTCATGACTATACCTCTCAACCACTAAATTTCTTGACATATATTTTATATGCTTCCTCCTCCCCAACCTTGCACTCAAATCTCTTGCAGTATAATTTCTATACCAACCACTCAAATAAAATACCTTAGAGGCGAATAATTCAGTTGTAAGTTACAGACTCAACATTTCAACCTGTCTTCTTTACACTATAGCATTTTGAAAAATTTCTAACGTGTCTAGAATTTAACTTCTCTCCTTACTTCATTTATAACATTAAGTTTGTTTCATTGTAATACAGTTATCTGTACCTCCTAAGAGCAAACTTATAAAGGAGAAAGACCAAGATTTGTTTATTATTTATTATATCTTCCACAGGCACTATGTAGTTCTTGGAACAGAATAAGATTTCAGTGTATGTGTTTTAAATAAATACTTGACAATTTCAATGTAATAAGATGTTTTATAGGAATGTATTAATTTGCTGTAGCTTAGTGCTTTTAGATTTTATAAGTAAGCCAACAAAGGAAAGATTTAACTAATTTTCAGAAGCAAAATTTGTGGGTAAGAAATTCAGAAACTTGTGGATCATGGTGAAAGGGGCAAACTCACTGACATTTCTTTTATGGCATTTTCTATAACTTAGATAAGCTTTATTAAAGATTATATTTTTAATATTTTATTGCCCCTTATTATACTCAGACCTATGTTATAAATCAGTTTTATACATACCTCACTTCCATTTTACGGTGGCAGAAATTGTAGTATTTATATATACTACATCCCCAGAGCACAATGCTTTGAAAATAATTGTTGGCTTGTATTTATTTTACTTTATTTATTATAATTACTTAAATTATCATTTATAAAAGGAAATATACATACACACATAAATAGCTTTCGGTTGCACTACAGTGGAAAATTTCTGAGCCCCCTGTGACTTTCAGAAGACTAAATCATCAACAAATATTCAGTAAACAATATAAATTTACTCTGACTTGCTCTCCAATTAGTTGGGCTTTGCTTGCCTAGGGCTCTACTGATTGGAGGTAAAGAGTAGTTGTAAACATAAACCTGCCTTTTGGATTGTTGACCCAACTAGCTCCTCCAATTCCTCATGCTCACCTTTACAGGGCTGCTGAGGGAGTTTTTTATTTATTTTATTTATTTGTTTCCTCTATATCAGTGTAACCTCTCCCTTCCAAGGACTGTCAAACACTAGCTTCTTGAATACTCCAGCTCTTGGAAATAGGGTAGGGAAGGAAATGAAGCGAGTCAGGGATCCTTCCTGGAGGCAGCGTATATGTTTGAAATTTAGCTGATGAGCATCCAATTCAAACAGAGAAATTGGATCAGTGACTTAGGTCGCTCTCAAAACAAATTATTAGGAGAACATCTGTGTGAGGGGTCCCCAACACTCAGGCTTGGTGATCCACTAGAAATACACACGAAACTCAGACATCTTGATAC
The DNA here is from genome assembly GCF_024610735.1 of Ursus americanus. Classification (NCBI taxonomy): domain Eukaryota; kingdom Metazoa; phylum Chordata; class Mammalia; order Carnivora; family Ursidae; genus Ursus; species Ursus americanus. The sequence goes on along the minus strand of NC_142136.1, from coordinate 17,252,073 downwards.
CCATAGTTTCAGGGTGTTTTGTTGTTGTTGTTTTGTTTTTTTTTTTTTTTTTTTTTTTTTTCCCAGAGAGAGGACATAAAGCAAAATCAGCGAAGGGAAAAGACACATGGGGCATATTTTAGAGAAAATCAGGTGCAAGTTTCCAAGCGTCCTCTCTCACTAGAGTGACACAAGACATACTTAATTCCTCCAACAGCTGTGACAATATATGCAAAGCGTTGTCTACCACAGAGGCTCTCTTGAGCCATGTACATAGTGACGGTAGGAGTTGACTTCCATCACTGAAGCTCTAGATTCCCAGAGGGGAAGCATCCGTTCATCATAAATACCACTGTGTGCTTAAAGCATCTAGACAAATTGGTCTAACGTAGTTTGAAATCTCAGTTCCAAGAGGTTGATTCCCAAGAACTGGCCAAGGGCCGGTACTGGAAATAGGTCCTCCTTAGGAATGTGCAGGGTTTGAGCAACGCAGGTGTGCAGAGCTAACTCTTACCTACATAGCAGTTTTTCCTTATTCTAAAGTCTAAGAGAATTTCTTTCTTCTTAGCACAACCTCTCCCCCAAAACCCTAGAAGCCTTTCCTTTCCATGGAGACTTCTCAAGGGACTCTGAGGGTTTGGGTTCAGTTTTGTTTTGCTTTGTTTTCTTTTCAAGGAAGCTTACTTAACTAGATTATATGAGTTAGAAATAAAAATATTCCATAGAGAACATCTGGATTATCTTACAGCTGAGGTATCAAAAATATAAGGAAATGTTTTAACAGATTGCACCCAAGAGGCATAACACATCCCACTTAGGAGAGCTCCACGTGTATCAAGTGCTGAACGTACCTCTTTCATAGCCATATTATTTAAACTTAGACTATTTAACAAGGAAACTCACCATTAATTTACTTGCCTAAAGACAAAAACTAGGTCTCTTGTGTTACAATCCAAAGTGAGAAGTTAGGTGTGTAGGTCTCTGCTATATATAATCACTCAGTAATGAAGCTTCCTTCCACTGTGTGATGACATCAGAGAATCATCATCGTCTCCACAGCCAAGGCTAAATCAATATGGGTTTGAGACACGAAGAGGAAAGAGAAAGTTCAGGAGGTATCTCACTATCTTAAGGATCAGGTCTACAAGTAGAAAGCATCCCTTTTAAATCCCTTCATTGGGGATAACTTAGTTACATGAACTTAACTGTGAAAGGGGCTGGCAAATGTAGTTTGCCCAAGTGCTCAAAAGGAAGAGAAGAATGGATTTTGAAGGTCAACCTGCAGTCCTCAACTCATATGGAATTTTCTTTTTAACAAAAGTAAATAAATATGTTGACTAAAAGATCAGCCACATTCCTTTTAAAACCTAAACTCTCACACCTTGCTTTTCCTGAGCATCTAGAACTTTCAAAATTATTTTTTTCTTCGTATTAACCACTTAGTGGGAGAGACTGACGCCAACACACTATAGTTGTGTCTTGTATTGAATAATTTCATACTCACACTAATTTTACCAAATTGAGTGAAAAATCGAGTAGAAATAATCTGTTCTATTTTAATCAGAAAATTACTCTTTAATGAGCATTTACAGTATGTAAAGTCTAGCACTTTTAAGGAATTTTATTTCAGTGTTGTTGGTTTTTAGGTGTCTACAAAGAAGAAGCTATTGATTACTGTGTTTCCATGTTATACTTATTTTTCAATATTTCACATACAGACTTTTCTTCATGGTAAAAACGGCTCTCTCTTCTCATCAGCATACACGGTTTTCTATTTATCTAGAAAGTGTAGCAGTAAGTGCCTTAGTGGTTCTTGCTGATTCTTCATTAAGGAATTTGAGTGCAATTTGGGCATAAAGTGTTCGGGTGCTTTCAGCAGTCACTGAATGTTCACCCAAACAGTGGGACCCATTACATTTCCCAGACAGATCGCTGAATTATTGAACACACATGAATGCTATGCAACCTTGATTAGAGAATTGTTAATCAACCTATGCCAGTATGTAGGTCAAAAACCAATTAAAAATCTGTGACTGGAATATATGATTAAGGAACCATTAAATGCACCGTTTAAAAAAAGGAGGGGGAAGGGGAGACAAATATGCTGAATTATTCTTTTCTGTACTCTACAAGAAGTGTTCTTAGTGACATTAATCCTACAACATTATCAGAATTATAATTTTTTAAAAAATGGTTTGGCTGATAAAAAGTATATTCATTTCCAAGTAAATACTTTGCTTGTCACTATGGCTTCTTTAAAATACCATTGTTCCAGGTCTAGCCCTGGATTTTATTGTTTTCTTCCTTAAAATAAATTATGTATGATGTTTTAGGGAGGCTTTGAAGTTCAATCAGTTTTGGCAAAGAGAAGTATTTTGCAAATAGTTAAATTAGAATTCTGTCTGTAATTTATCCCTTTGAAACATTTCTGCATCAGAGAGACCTGAAAAATAAATGAGCAACCATTTCACTAGTTTTGCAAAATATACTGTTAGGACACCAAGGGCAAATGGTTTGCTCAGGTTTTTGTTAAGGCAGCATGAAAAGACTGGGGGGAAAAAAAGAAATGTAGCATTAGCTCTTTAATCTATAATTTAAAAGAGCTAGAAAATCAGGAAGTGCTATCTGATATAAGTATTTTATATTATAAATGTAAGGTGATGGGGATAGAGATTTTGAATTCATATATGTTGAAATTTTTAAAATTGCATTTTTTATGAAGCTACTTACAAAAGAATTAAATTTTTTAGTAATTTGATCAGGAAGTCTAAGTTGGATGAAATTGGTACTTCTTCCTTTCACTTTTAGACTTGTAGATTGTTAATAAATTGAAATCAAGCCTGGTGCTTTCTCCTGCAAGGGCTCATGTCTAGATTTCCTTCCTTAGTGTTCAGAGAGTATGATTATATTAACTACAAGGGTCAGGAATGCAAGTTCCAGATATTTAACACTGCTTTTACTGTTTGTTTCTTTAATTATGAGGTGGTATCCCAAGAGAGTTTTCTTATTTTGCTTTTTTTTCCTTTGCTTTGAATTTTTTTTCTTTTCTCTGCAATAGCATGAGTGTCCTCTTGAATAATCTTAAATTCAACAATGTACCATGTGAATTTCATTTATAAATATTTCATTTTATAACTATTTCATAAGCTATTAAGTCACATGTGTTTTGCCGCATTCAAAGTAATGAATGACTTGGTTTGGTTTAGGTGAAACTGACTTCCCTTAAAAAATTGCTATACCTTCTTTGGGATTTCTGTCAAATCTGAAGGACAATTTTTTTTTTAAATAACCTCAACAGTTGACAAATGTTTTTATTTTGTAGATAGGCTTAATGTTCTGAAATTTCCAAAAGTTTTAATGACAATATTTATGTGGGAAATGTATCTGGATGATGATAGTTTGAGACCATAACATCATAAGATTAGGTAAAGAGAGGAATTTGAAGATTTTTATTCTTGTCTTTTGAAAATGATGTCCTGTAAGAAGAAGTGTAAAATTCTCTGTCTCATTTTACCCTACTCTTCTCCAAGACCTACGCAATTACTTTTAATGATTGTGTTCTGGAGCAGAGAGACGACGATTATCTGCTAGTGGTACCTACAATTCTGTGTATATTGGATTAAATAGACTAGCTCACATTAGAGAAATAGCAATTATTTAAAAGGATTTTTGTTTAAGATGTTGTCTATATTCTAGCCCCTCCAAGAGAATGGGAGGGTACAGAAAAGAAAATTGGGAACATCAGACATAGAAATGAGAGCACATGTATTTTATTCTTTCCCTTTTAGCAGGAGGCATTGCTATGCAGGCAGGTTTCCTATTTCAGCCCAGTATGTAGGGTCTCATATTGTTTCTGTGATTGCACACAGTTCTTTGCAAGAGTGTGTGTATGTTTTTTGACCTGGGTTGAGAACATTAGAGGTGTTTTCAGATTTGAGAAAAAGTAATCTGATAATTTTCCTTGAAAAGGTCTCACTTTTGTAGGTCAAGGTGAGCTGTCTAGTGGGCATGAGAGGATCAATAACTATAGTAACCTAGATTTTTAATATGAATTTCCCTTCATTTTTAACACTTTCGATCATAGAGTGAAGTGATTAAGGGTATGGTGTTTGAAAGCAGGCAGAACTAAATGTGAATTCAAATACATAAAATACTAGAATTATTTATTTTGTATATTACTTGGGGTCTTTCTTTTTCTTTTCTTTTTCTTTCCTATATGGACGAGAATGCAAGCTCTATGACAGTAAGATTATCTGTTTGGGCCATTTGTGTTCCAAGTGCCTAGAAAAGTAATTGGTGCATAGTAATTGCTCAATAAATGTATATTATTGATATTAGAATACTTAACTCACCCTTCACATACTTTCTTATCTGAGGAAAGGATCTTAATCATACTTGCCTTACAGACTTGTGAAGTTTAATGTAGATAACATTTCTAAAGTTCTTAGAACAGTGCCCATAACAAGTACCCAAAAAATGTTAGTGTCAATGTTAAAAGTTAAATGCATGACTCTCATGCAAATATAAAATAAATACATGTCAAACATTTATTTAATTCATTATTGGGGAACCAGTAAGATGCCAACCCTGGCTTTAAGAGCACTACAAGAACTGGGTATTTATTGACGTTTTTAAAATAAAAACCAGTGGGGATCCTGTGTGACTTTGTCGATTAAGCTTCCCACTCTTGATTTTGGCTCAGGTCATGAACTCAGGGTTATGAGATCAAGCCCCCTGTTGGGCTCTGCACTGGGCATGGAGCCTGTTTAAGATTCTGTCTCTTCTTCTCTCTCTGACGCTCCCCCTAGTCTCTCTCTGCCTAAAAATAATAAAGATGACTAAAAATACGGATCCATAACTGGCTAACATTGTACAGGATTATTTTTTCTACTAGATGGAAACCTAATAGTTAACATTTAATTTTGTACCACGTGGACTGTGACTAAATAATAAATAGCAAAGTCAAACACAGGTGTCTTCTCTTATTAGAGAATTGAGTAATTGGTGGGTGGGCATGTAGAAAGTACCCAAGTATGATGCTGAAAAGATGTGCTTTACTCTCTTTTGCATTATTTTTACTTTGGAATATTTTCGTTGATAGTTGATATTTTTTTTTAAGAGAGAGTTCACCACATTGGTCTCACCTGCACTTTGGCTTCACATATAGTTCCTGCTTTGCCATCCGGTACGGGTTGGGGGAGAGCACCTGGACAAAGAGGCAGTAGTAAGTAAATAGATTGATTATCATTGTTGGATATTTCTTCTCCTTCTACCTCATGGTAGTTATGAGAGAACGTATGACTAAAGAATAAAGTTTCCTGAAAATCTATATAAATATATAGATATACGTTGATAAATGCAATAATTACAATATAATCTGATTAGGGGTCATTGTAAACATTACTGTAGAGTACAAACAAATCATATTTCTATTTGATTAAAAAGTAATTGAAATGACTCTCCAAACTATGGCCTCTGCATTATTTACAGATGTTAACTCAATGATCTATCTCTGAAAGTATTTTAAATTTTATTAAATAAGGTTTTAAATGCTATTCTTTATAGCAGGAAAATATAGGCTTCAATGCTGTTACCTGAAAATAAATCTAACTAAATCAATAAATAGCATAGTCATGCTCTGTATCAGTTTTACTTGTATATGGTTGAATTCGTGGAGTTTCTCCTGCATTTTAGAATTTTAAAGAAACTTAGATCACTTGATCATACTTCTTCATTATACAAATTGAAAGTTGGAAACCCATACAAATTAGTTTAGTGATCTAAAAGTATCTAAATACCAAAAGTATTTAGTCATATAATTGCCCAGCTAAGCTTGGCATTTGCTGCTTCTTCCTCTAGTCTATGACTCTTGCCTAGAAGTATTTTAAGTTTATAAAATAAAATCTTAAGTCTTATGTGGTTCCCCTTTGTCTAATAATTGTGTTCTTGGCCCCCAGATATGATAGGTAGGGGGAGAAATTGTCCAAGAGAAAGAACGAATGCTTTAATTAATGACATTCAAGTTCAATTTAAAGTAGAAAATGCTCATAAATAAATAATAAATAAATAAATAAATAAATAAATAAATAAATAAAGTAGAAAATTCTCATCCAAGTGTGTGTGTGTGTGTGTGTGTGTGTGTGTGTGTGTATTGAATGTGAGCCCAGAATTCTACCGCATGACCCTGTGAGAGTATAGAGTTGTAGACCCAACACTCATTTGTTACACATGGTCAGCATTATCCTGATAATTTAGTTATATCCTCACTGTCTCACCTACTTCATTCTGTTTTTTTTCCTGTGCTCTGACCATCCTGCATAGGCACTGGTTGTACTATTCTTTCTATATAACCTATTTCATGCCTCTGTAACTTGGCATCTGCAATCTCTTTGTCCTGAATTCTCCTTCCTCACCTTGAAAAACTACTACTGCTTTCTTTATGGGTCGAAGTGTCTTCTGTATGCAGTTTTCCCTGATTCCCCTCTCTGCCAAAGAGTTGACTATTTACTCCTCTGTGCATCGGATTCTGTGCATTAGTCTATGTTGACTAGCATACTACAATCTAGTTTATTATTTGTGTTTGCATATTAATATCCTGTTACTCTTTCAGCAACTCTAGTGTAAAAAAAAATGCCTAATCTTCAAAACCCTGGAAACAAGGAAAAATCTTTTAGCTCATAGTAGGTATTTAATAAATGTATCAAGAGAAGAAAAGATGGGGCGCCTGGGTGGCACAGCGGTTAAAGCGTCTGCCTTCGGCTCAGGGCGTGATCCCGGCGTTATGGGATCGAGCCCCACATCAGGCTCCTCCGCTATGAGCCTGCTTCTTCCTCTCCCACTCCCCCTGCTGTGTTCCCTCTCTCGCTGGCTGTCTCTATCTCTGTCAAATAAATAAATAAAATCTTTAAAAAAAAAGAAGAAAAGGATGGGAAGAAAGGGCGGTATGGTGAGGGGGTGGTTGAAGGAGATATAGATTCTGGCACATTACTTTAGACAAACCATTACCTCCTTTCTGTTCAGCTTTCTGAAGGGGAATATAGTACCTATCTGACAGGTTTGTCCTAAGATTCAAAAGAAAATTATAAGAAATACACTAGAAGTGACCAGTTCTTTTGCTTCACTAGATAAAACTTTATCTAACCTCCGTTTACTATTCAGTGTGTAAGCAAAAAATAGAGTGCTTTGTGATGAGACTGGTTAAGGTAATGGACCTGAACTGGTCCCAATAATGAGGTTTATGTTCCTGCTGTGTTGACCAGCTTTCATGCATGAAAACTCTATGAGGCACAGGCATCTAATCTTAGAATGCATTTTATTAATGCCTTTAAGTAAGGAAAATATAAGCTTCACACTAAAGTATACCAAGACTTGAGTGGTATTAACGTTGGAGTTCAATATAAAAGCAATCTTAACATTTCCTTGGGTAAAGTTGAATTTTCTGTTCACAAAGAAAAAATACAAGGTATCTACTGAATATTGAGCTACACTAGAATTCACGCCAGGTGAAATAAACACTCTCTGGGTTTATAATTGTTACAGATATGCCATCATTTAAAGAACAACTATTTCATGAAAGGAAATTAATAGGAGCATTGTATTTCATGTTAGTACAGTTAATCCAGAGAGCTCCCAAATTGTTTGTGAACAATTTCACACAGTTGTAGCATCTAATTTATCATGTAATTCAGAATTTTCCCAGTGAAATCTTGATAATGGCCTATAAATGACTTCCAATTTCAGCTAGAAAAACATTAAAAAAATGCACTCCTATCTTGCTTTAAAACTATATTCATGACAATTCTGAGGTTATATACAATACTTCAATTATTTGTCTCACCTTAAAAGTATCACTTTCACTGTGTCATACTGAGGAAGCTTAGACACATTTTGCTATTGCTAATCTAGAAACAACATTCAGACCTTTTGAAGGGAAAGAAGAGGATCGATATCAAAACATTTTCCTTAATCTGATAGATTTCTCTGCCCTGAGAAATCCTCTTCAGTCTATTCTACAGAATACACCAAAAATCTCAGAAGTCCCTAGGCAGTCCAAATATTTCTATAAGATATCTGGAAGTCTAAAATAATTTTATGGCCATAATAAAATTAGGAAAAAAGAGGATAAATGGCAAACAGGATTAAATTCTGATAAACCATGTACCTGAAATATATAGTTACAACCAGTGATTCCCAAGTAAGGAATTCCCAAGTAAGGAAAAGAATTAATTGTAGTGGGGACTCATCACAGTAGGGGTCATTGGGAAATAGAGAAGTTTCCCTTCCTGTACCCCATAGGTCATGTATCCCATGACAGGATCACTCATTGAGAGTCAACTGCTGAGACTGGAGTTTACAACAAGTATTTTAGGAAACAGATGTCCACGGCAAGGAAGTAATCAATATTTAAGCTTCAATAAGGTAATCCATTCAAAATATTTTTGTCAAAAAATCTACCTTCAAAGATCTATAGTATTAAATATCTATAAAATAGAATCAGCAGTTCTCAAGATTCTTATTGTAATAGTTAGCAGGCCAACATTCGTCCAGTTATTAAATAACCCAGTTATTTTTAAATAACTTTTAAAACTTTTTAGAACTTTAAAAAGTTTTTTTTATAATAATTTTTTAATATATTATGTTAGTCACCATACAGTACATCCCTGGTTTCTGATGTAAATTTCCATGATTCATTAGTTGGGTATAACACCCAGTGCACCATGCAATACGTGCCCTCCTTACTACCCATCACCAGCCTATCCCATTCCCCCACCCCCCTTCCCTCTGAAACCCTCAGTTTGTTTCTCAGAGTCCATAGTCTCTCATGCTTCATTTCCCCTTCTGATTACCCCCCTTTCTTTATCCCTTTCTTCTCCTACCGATCTTCCTAGTTCTTATATTCCATAGATGAGAGAAATCATATGATAATTGTCTTTCTCTGCTTGACTTATTTCACTTAGCATTATCTCCTCCAGTGCTGTCCATGTTGCAGCAAATGTTGAGAATTCATTCTTTCTGATAGCTGAGTAATATTCCATTGTATATATGGACCACATCTTCGTAATCCAGTCATCTGTTGAAGGGTATCTTGGTTCCTTCCACGATTTAGCTATTGTGGACAATCCTGCTATGAACATTGGGGTGCATATGGCCCTTCTCTTCACTACGTCTGTATCTTTGGGGTAAATACCCAGTATTGCAATGTCTGGGTCATAGGGTAGCTCAATTTTTAACTTTTTAAGGGACCTCCACACTGTTTTCCAGAGTGGCTGTACCAACTCGCATTCCCACCAACAATGTAGGAGGGATCCCCTTTCTCCACATCCTCTCCAACAATTGTTTCTTGCCTTGTCAGTTTTTGCCATTCTAACTGGCATCAGGTGGTATCTCAGTGTGGTTTTGATTTGAATTTCCCTGATGGCTAATGATTTTGAGCATTTTTTTCATGTGTCTGTTAGCCATTTGTATGTCTTCATTGGAAAAGTGTCTGTTCATATCTTCTGCCCATTTTATGATTTGTTTGTTTCTTATGTATTGAGTTTGAGAAGTTCTTTGTAGAGCTTGGATACCAGTCTTTTATCTGTAGTGTTATTTGCAAATATCTTCTCCCATTCCGTGGGCTGCCTCTTAGTTTTTTTTGACTGTTTCCTTGGCTGTGCAGAAGCTTTTTATCTAGATGAAGTCCCACAAGTTCATTTTATCTTTTGTTTCTCTTGACTTTGGAGATGTGTCATGAAAAAGGTTGCTGTGGCCGATGTCGTAGAGGTTGCTGCCTATGCTCTCCTCTATGATTTTGATGGATTCCTGTCGCACAAAAAGTTCTATATACAGGACTTATTCCAAACATTTTAAAGGGAAAATTCTAATTATTATTAAAACACTGAAGGCATTCAATGCCGTCTGTTAAAAACATTTGTCTTTGTCTTGGGCAATATAACTAAACAAGTGTTTCCAAGGGCAAGGAAGTCATGGTTTTTGGCATGTATTTTATGTCAGTATATACAAAACAGGATGTTCTTACTATTTCTACTGTTGTGAGATCCCAAATATTTAAGAGGTTTAGTTTTACAAAAGTTTCAAAGAATCAGCCATTAAAATTGCATGGGAGGCTTATTTGCATTGGGTACCAGGGAAAATATTTTTAGCTCAGAGCTATTTTAGACATGACTGGGTAAAAGTGAATTCCCTTACTACCCCAAGAGTATACATACATTTCTACAATAAATAATGAAGAATGGGGGGAAAAAAGGTATAAAGAATAATATTGCATTTAGAATTAGCTATTTTCTTTGAAGGGAGGTTAATGTGTAAAAGGGCATCCTTATTCATGGCAATCTGAATGCTGATAAATAATACATAATGCTAGCGATTATTACCTAATTTCAATATTTATTGAAAACTGCCATTTCTAAGCAATCAAAGCACATCAAGAATTGTGCCATTATCTGCATTTGTGTAAATTTTCCAAAAATACTGAGTTTCAGTGATTATCATTAGAATAATTTATTATTAACATTCTGGAGATTTGAATACATATGGAAAACGATTCATCTTCCATCACAAGATTTTTCTATGTATTGTATCCTTCATAAGGTTGATTCAAATAAGAGAATAAGTTATTCAATGAGTTCAATAAAACAAATTTCATAGAGAGGGCTGTTTCTGAGAAAAATATAAAGTTGCATAAACTTGTGTCTGATGCCATCATATTTCCCTATTTACTATTATTTCCTGGCTACTCTTACATCAAAGGCAAATATACACTTCCTCCTATAGAGCTTTAAGCCCCTCATGTTGGGTCTTATATTGCCCAGCATTGCACAACAGAGACTTCTTTAGGCAGAAAATACATTTATTCTCCCAAAAAAATTCAGCCATGTAATCAGTGAAAAAATATGATTATGCCAGACATTATGATAGGCACAAGGTGTATATAAAAAATAATAATTACTGGGATACAGTGCTTCCAACATTCTTTGCCCTAAAGTAGTTCATGGTCTAGTGGAAAAGATGGACACATATTAATATATGGTGTAATAAAAGCAGTAATAACAAATAATGTTTAATTACCAGGAACTCCACTAAATGCTTTACATATATGAATCCTTATAACACCACGTGTAAATGTTATCAGTATTCCCATATTATACTGGGATGCAGTGTAGGTAAGTGCAAGGGGGTAATTGCAAAGGAAGAGGACATCTAACTTTATCTGCAGGTTTCAAAGATTAAGAAAGACTTCATAAAGGTGACAAGCTTGTGTTAGACTTCCAAAATGATAGGGAGTGGCATGATGAGAAAAAATAATCAGACGGGAACTATATTTACAGCATGTGAAAAAAGTCAAAGATGTGAGAGGATAGATCAACTGAGTATTCAGTACACTTAGAATGTAAGTTAGAACGAGAATGTGTGGAAGAATGGGGCCAGAGAAGGCTCAGTTTATGAAGGTCTGCACTCTGCTAAGGAATTTTATTTTATTTTATTTTTAAAAAAATTTTTTTAAAGATTTTATTTATTCATTTGACAGAGAGATAGAGACAGCCAGTGAGAGAGGGAACACAAGCAGGGAGAGTGGGAGAGGAAGAAGCAGGCTCCCAGCGGAAGAGCCTGATGTGGGGCTTGATCCCGGAACTCCAGGATCATGCCCTGAGCCGAAGGCAGACGCTTAACGACTGAGCCACCCAGGCGCCCCAGGAATTTTATTTTATCCCAGGATTTTCAGTAAAGGAAAGAATCTCTTTATCAATCTTCACATACCAAATGTAATGCATTGTTCCCCCCCCCTTTTTTTTTATTGTCTTGTCATCCTAATACAGATAGAAAACAGTTTGACATAAATGAGTATCACTCCATTATTATTCTCCACATACATTTGGGATTTATTAAGGCATATTTGAAGACTACAAATCGTTTGAATTTTCTAATATTGCAATTTCAAGCCAGTTGGCAGAATGAGGAGATGCTTTTGGGCAGAGAAGCCATTTTCCTGCTCCTGTAAAAAATTAAGATGGTAGGTTTCAAGTGAGTGTGGTAGAGTGGCAGGTTAGAGGTCCTGGATTCAATCAGTCTGTCACTCACTTGTAGGACCTCAGGGAAGTCTTTAGTCTCACTAGCCTTCCATTCCCTCAACAGTAAAAAGGAGGGGAGGGTCACTGGGAGACCAGATCATCTCAAATACCTTTTTAAGTTCTTGTATCTTTAATTCCATGATACTGATCTTATCCCACACAAAAGACAAGTTCTGATCATAGACCTAAATTTCTTTTAGAATTATCTTTTGCAAAATAGAGTTAACTCTATAAAAGGGCAAAATGTTGATGAGAGTGCCTGAAATATTTTATAATCTCCACACATCCAAAAGGAGACATTTCATTAAATATGGAAACTAAAATGACATAATGGTAATACTTTCCTTCTTAAAAGGGTCATATAATTCAATCTGTAAACATCATTCTCTATTCATATGATCACCTCCATTTCATATTTAAGGAAGCAGAATCCGGTAATTTAAGTAAGACATTCTAGACTTTAAGACTTCCAAACATCACAGAGCTGGAGGCTAAACCTCTCTCTGTCTTCTGATTCCAAGTCCACTGCGCACTTTACCACAACTGTTGTTTCATGTTGACAATTAAGACTTAGTGGTATAGACAATTTCGTAAATAATAGGGGTATTCTATCTCAAATGGTGCTAGAAAGGTAATAGGCATAACATCAAATATATTGATCACTTGAACCACAAAAAGAACAGCTTGCATTTCCAGCAGTGTGTGACGTGTACGGTAGGAATGCAGAGCTGCCAATGTGCCCACATTTCTATATTACCTGTGGTAAAGCAGCAGCACTGGGGAGCCCACCACAGCAATCACAGAAGGAGGCTGACCTCAGGGTATTTCTATTTATTTGAGTTTACATTCAAGAATGATCTACTGGCTCTAAGAATCTGTATACCCTTCCTGAACATGTTTTTAAAATACATGTCTCTAGAGTAATATTACCAAAGCATGTTCTCTGGGAAGCTAAAAAAATGCATACTTTGAAAAAAAAATGATTTGTGTTCTATATTACAAAAACAGTAAAATAGACTTCTTTTAGTCTTATGTATGCTAATTAGCACTCATTTTACGTTTCTGAGAAGGCTTATGAAGGTATAACAAATGCAACATTTCCCTAACTTCTTTGACCAAGAAAATTTCTCCCACCAACCACGTATATACCCAAAAAGTATGTAAAGCAAATGAAAAAGCTGATGTAAATAAGGATTTACTTTTTCCTCAGTAAAATTGAAGAAGCTTAAAGAAAAAAGACAAAAAGCTAAGTTTTCTAAGAAAGATATGGTGATACCTTCAGGGTCTGATAAAAATTTATGCTTCTGCTCTCTAAACTTCTACTAGAGAAATACAGAGAAAGTGAATGTCAATGTCTTTAGCCTCCTGCTAATGTATAGCAACCAGAATTTACATCTTTAAATCAAATATGCTTGTTTAGTAAGACCATAACATAATTTGGATGCAGGCAATGATAGGTGAAAAAATCTAGATATGCTCCGTGGGACATAACTGGTAGACGTAAAACAGATTGTGTCTGCAGTGATTTATGGACACTAATGTTCTCTTTTTACATTGAAATATAATACATATAGTTTCAGGTGTAAAACATAGTGATTTGATGATTCTGTACATTACAAAATGCTCACCATGATAAGTGTAGTTACCATCTGTCACCGTACAAAGTTATTGCAATATAATAGACTGTATTAATAATAATATACTTATTCAAATATCAGTGAATTTGCAAAAAATACATAATGTCGTTGACCTGTTTTATTATACTAAAATTTAGGACATGTATTTTTTTTCTTTCTTTTTCTTTTTTCTTCCCAGATACTAGAAGTTGCATTTTTAAACTACTACAACCTAAATCCATCATAGTGTTGATGATGTTGGATTTATTTAAGCAAAAAAATTATAGGATTTTATAACTTACATGATCAACTTTAAAGATGGACATTTTAGTAGCAGCATGACATTAAAGAATAATTATATAAGACTCTTTTTCATTAATCTTTATGTACCAAATAGCATAGCTTCAAAACATGTAAAGCAATAACTGTATTAAATGTGGGAGCTACAAAGAGAAAAAGACACAAAATAATGTTAAAAGACTTTAATATCCCTCTTTAAGGCCATGAAAATTGAGCAAAATATTAGTAAAAACTGGGAAAATATAAATAAAATAATGTAATAGATAAATGTAAATACTTTATTCATATATTCGATTGTATAAAAAATAGGAAACCTTTATTTCAAGTGTTACAGAACATTGAAATAAATCAGATAATAAGTTCAACAGTGGAAAAGAACACACATGATGTTATGAGACTTTAATAATGAAATTATAAAGTACTGAGAAAACTCTTAAGTGTTTAATTTTTGTTTAATTTTTAAACCCTTTACTAAATACTCTAAGCCAAGTAAAAAATAAAAACTGAATTTGTAGAATATCTTTACAATAATGGTTGTGAAAGTATTTCATATCAAGACTGTATTATAGATGGGCGCCTGGGTGGCTCAGTCATTAAGCATCTGCCTTCAGATCAGGTCATAATCCCAGCGTTCTGGGATCAAGTCCCGCATCGGGCTCCTTGCTCAGCGGGAAGCCTGCTTCTCCCTCTCCCACTCCCCTGCCGGTGTTCCCTCTCTCGCTGTGTCTCTCTCTGTCAAATAAATAAAATCTTAAAAAAAAAATCTAACTTAAAAAAAAAGACTGTATTATAGAAAAACTGCTCTGAAAAAATGCAAAATAGCTTTACATGTTTATGTTGCTTAAAAAGGAAAGTATAATAAAAATGAATTAAACATTTAATTTAAAAAGTGCTAAAAAGGCAAGGTTGACCAGAGAGAAGAAATACAGATTACTGAATTTAAAAAAAGAAAAAAAAATGTACCAACAAAGAAATCCAGAAACTGATATTTCAAATCAATGAAATTTTCAATACTTAAGCTACAAAGAAACTTAGTATTAGGGAAGGAAATAGGGGTTGGGAAGCAGGAAAGGAAAAGCCACATATGCATCGCAAGAAAATAGGAAGAAATTAGAAAATAATTTGAAATAAAGGCTTAACCTCTCTCTTTAATTTAGGATAATCATACCATTAATCCTGATTCCACCTCCACCAAAAATTTCCCCATTTGATAATAATCCATCATTTTCTGGTTGTTCAACCCAGTAACGTAAGAGTAATCATTGATTGTACTCTTTCCTTCTATATGTCATCCTTTAATACATTGAATTAAATTTACTCTCCCTCCCAAGCACGTCACAAACTCCTCTACTTCTTGTTTCCCCTCTTATCTCTCTCCTTAAAGACTAGCCTCTTATGTCTGGTTGGCTGCAATTTCTTCATCTTCTCTTCCCATATCAAGGTTGCCTCCTAGAATTCATTCTCCACATAGAAGCCGGTGGTTTCATCCTAAGTAGCAATTAATAATACAACTTTGAGTTCTTCCAGCTCTTCCCATTCTAAACCGTACTTGCATCACAACACCCAAGTTTGACTTCAGATTTCTGGTCTACCAGCTTCAGTTTACTCTGTCTCCATTTGCCCTTTTCCAAGCTTTTTATTTCTTATGCTGACTTCTTTCTTTTTCACTGAGAAGCTCCTAGTGATATTTGTTACAAAATATCCTAATCAGGCTTCTTATCTCCCATTCCCTATGTCCTACTGTGTGAGATTTTCACAAAAGATTCACTTGATAAATGTCCCTGACGTTTTTCTATGTTTCCAGACATTAGCCATACATCATCACTATTGCACTGATATGAATGACGATCCAAAAATTTTACTATATATTCTTTCAGGTAGCGTCTATAAATTGCAATGGTTGGTAGTGACCTAACAAGGATTGCAGTTACTACCCTCTTATAGGATTTCAAAATTTACCCTCCGCCTTTAGGAATTACATACTTTACAGGAATTTAAATTAAAAAGGCACTTCTCATTGCTTGAGTAATAACTTAAAAGCCAGTAATATCTAATGCTTCAGTTATGTGCAACCCCGAAGCACTCTTTTCGTGGTGATTGCCATTGTGAAATTAATGAAAAATTGTGAAGCAAATGATTTACCAGTGGAATGAAGAATAAAAGCTAGGCTCTCTGCATCTTTTTAGCAATTTTCTTCCTTCCTTCCTTCCCTCCCTCCCTCCCTCCCTCCCTCCCTCTCTGATTCTTACTAAGCAACCTCTAAAAACTAAGGTAAATTTCCATGGATATCCTAATTACAGGTTTTTTTGCACAAATGAACTTCCATGTCCAAGTTTTTATTAACATGCTCAGTTCAGGCAAACTGAAGTAATTCTTTCTTTCACAAGTGATTGTCATAGATAATCTGAACACTGACAAACTAAAGATAAATTATTTCAAGGAAAAATTAAATAAAAATAAATATTTAGGCTCTTTCGACACCTCCCCCCACTCTCTCATGTTAGTTACTCTTTATAATCTGAGAACCATAGAAGATTTAAGAGTAAATAGCTAACCCGTCCTAATATTAATTATGGGGGACACAGATAGCATAGGTAATTAGATATGCCAGTGATTAAAAACATGTCATTTTACTTCTCCCTTCCTCAATTTTAAATAGATTTTTAGAAGAAGTATTTGCTGGTTTCAACTTACATACTGAATCACTCCAAATTAAGTTGTCAAAAATATTAATAGAAAAAAATATATAAAAATTCCTGTGACTAAATGTAGGTTAATATTCATGTCCTCAGTGATTACATTGACCACATGCATGCCATAATTTGAGACAACCATGTAAAATAAAGATGGATATTGTTAGGTAATGGGTCACTACAAAAATACTGACTTTGTTTTTTATCTTAGTGACCTTCACAGTATTAATGGTATTAAGATATTGAAGTAAAACAAATTAAGAATTTATTAAATTTAACTTTCTGTCTTTATTGGCTCACATATTCAGTATCCAAGAATAAATTGTCACATCTATATTAAAATTTTTTTGTTAAATTACAACTGTCCCTTTATAATAGGAAATGCAAAAGTAATTGCAGAATAAATGATCATTAATTTTCTCAAAACTAAATCACTCACTTTATATTTAAAAAAATAAAAAATTATGGGGCTTCTTGTCAAGCAGTCACGAATAATGCCTTCTATGTCGGTAAACACATTATTACTTATGCACAGAGATAATATGCTGAGAATGGGTAGTTGTTTGTTTAAAATGGCATATTTCATGTTTATGCCACATTGAATTTCCTTATAACCCTGATAACTGTGTTTTTCTTATGAATACCTTCATATATGCATGCACTAAAGTGTGTTTATTATTTGAAATATAACAGCAAATTTTAAAATACAGGTCTATGTTGTACAGCAGCTTTATGAAATGACTCACCAATTATCTTAGGTTGACATATTCTTTGCAAAGATAGCATGCATATATTCAAGCGAGTTCATTTAAATTCAAATAACATGCATTTCATAAATACCATGAAGAGTACAAAGATGATTAAGATAAGATTCTTCTAAATCATTTTGATTTAATAGTGTAGGTGGATCGTATATACAAATTCTAAATTGAAGGTAAAATGAAATTGATTTTAAAATGAAAGAAAATAATTGTTATTAAAGCTAAAAATGTGGGACATGAAATGTAGGAGAGGTCATCGAAAAACTATTGATCAATCATTTGAAGTATGACAAGGCTTGGTCAGTAATTAGAAAAGTATGTTAAAAGCCAAAAACAAAACAGAGTAGGACATTTCTAACTTAGGAAAGGCAAAAGTTGCATCAAGTTATAAAGAAAATAATTTTCTAATACCTGAATTAAATAATATTTGCTAGTTAAGAGCATATTAATACTCATTTACTTGAATATTATTTAACCATATTACTAATCTACAGAGGTTAAATATTATTTAACCATAATACTAATCTACAATCATTACAGTATGTAATGATGAAATAAATAGATGTATCACAACAATCCATTTTATTTAGAAAGATGGTAATAAATATCAGAATAATAGCTATGAGAATTAGTATTATTACCTTTGGAGAGCATAACTGGACTAAAGGATGGAAATTAATATTTATTAATATTTTATTACTACTTGATTTTATTTTTGAAATGCATGTGTAATCTTCTTAAGATGTTTTAAAATGAGGAAAAATAATTGAAGGGATAATCTAGAGAAGGAAATGACTTAGAGAACCAGGAATTTAAGGGAAAAAATACCAGAAAAATTTCTAATAGTAAGCTGAGGATTAAAAACAAATGAAGAGGCAAAAAGAATAGATTTTGAGAATTAGTCTAGAATATCTATCATTTAATGAAGCTGAGTCCCACAGTTGTCAAATAAGTTATACAGCAGACCTGGGAACAACTATTTTGAACAAAGCAGATAAGTCTTTTCCAGGAAGGAGATTTTCAGGTAATCTACCAGATCCTTTTTTTTTTTTAATATAAAGTCACTGGTGATATTCATACAGAAGTAATTCTAAAAATTAGAGATTAAAACGTTGAGAGAATTAAAATAATTATAAAGGTAAAGTCATGAGAGGAAATACCACCAAAAGCTACCATTTCAAGTATTTGGCAAAAAAGGGAAAAAGCTGAAATCCAGAGCTGGATGAATTGGTAATTCAGGAGTTGGGGAGACTTTTAGAATGTGGGACATCTAAGCCTGTTTGTAGGCAGAATGTGGGAGGTCAAGAATGTTGTAAACGTCATAATTCATTGCCGGAGTTGGACTTGTAATGGAGGAAATTACAAACTGGCTTTTTCTTTCTAGACCACTACCTTTGAGTATCTACGGGTTGGTTCCTCACATCCCTGGATGAAGTCTCAGATAGCACAACTTTTCTTACCATACTCAGGCCTTAATTTATAGTCTCAACTCTGAAGAATTAAATATTCCAATCCAGGCTTGTACATGTAAACTCCACTAATGTAAAATTCCTATTCCACCACTCATTCCTCCTTGACACTGGAAATATTTCAAGGGAAAATGATGTGGGCTCAGCTTCTCTTTCTCATGCTTCTTTTTATGCCCTACTCATTAGCTGTTATTTGGATCAAGGGAATAAAGTTGGAAGAAAGGGAAAAGATAAAATTTTGAAAAACCAAATTGTTGTCATCAGACAATGGTTCTTTCTGTCTGAGACAAATGTCCAAAGCTGACTCTGCCACGGGCTGCTTGGGTTCTTTGGGAACTCACTGCTGGTAGTATTCCACCCCCAACCTCCATGCGCATCTTCAGCTCCCACATCTGGCAGGATCCTTAGGACTTTTGTCTCAAGCCTTAGCTGCCAGAGGTCCAGTCCTCTGTTAACAGTCATCTCTGATAATTGCTTTGGGTAACAATGATTTTACTAAAGATACATTCAGTTAGGTTTCCCTGTGAAGTCCAACATGTGGCACACAGAAAACATAAATTTAGCCCTGACTTTTGGTGATATTGAACATCTCACGCCTAACTTCTCCAGCTCAAGCAGTCTCTAATATTCAGACTTTTTAAGGCACAAACCAGGTACAAGTTCCTGTTTATCACCCAAAGATAACAACAACTAGGGAACATATATCAGGTTCTCTGTGTAGTCTTCCAGGAGGGCCCTTTGGCTGATACTTTCCCTTTGTCCCTTCATGTCTTTTCTCCACCCAGTTCCAGCCTGCTCTATGTATCCTGGGTGGTTTGCCCCAACTTTGAGTCCTCTGGCTTCTGGTTAGTTCTAACACCATAAGAAAAAAGGAAGTATGGGGGGAAATAGAAGCTGTGGTATTTGTTCTTCTGACCCCATCCCTGCCAGGCTGCAGGTTGACAGTGGCTCTCTTCCTCTCCTGAATGTATAGTTCCTCCTGGAGGCCCTCTCCTTTAGTTATATAGCTGCAATTTTTCCGAGATCTGAGAACCACTAATTCTGTTTCTCCCCTTCAGGACTAGGAATGACAATAATTCCTCTTTGTTATTTGCTCCAGATTATTTCATGTTCCATTTTTGGTTCTTACAAACTTCTCCCCAACTCTGTAAATTGTTCCCTTAATTAAAATGCTTTTGATTAACACTTTAGGTAGGTTTTTTATTTTTATTTTTTTGTTGGAACCTTGAATGTTATACTTGGATTGAAGTGAGGAGAAACATCTGATTCCCTCCATGTTGCTCAATAGCAGTCTGTATTATTTCATATTAATATGCCAACTACTCTCTTCAGAGAAATCCTCATCGTAGTCTTGCCCGATTTAAAAAGAAAAAAAAGAAAAAGAAAAAGAAAAAAAAGTACTCCTACTTAACCTGGAAGTGGATGATGGGCTAGTGCTAGAAGAACCAGCTTCATAATTCTTTTCTTTCTTTTTTTAAAAGATTTTTAAATTTATTTGACAGAGAAAGCGAGAGAGGGAACACAAGCAGGGGGAGTGGGAGAGGGATAAGCAGGCTTCCCACTGAGGAGGGAGCCCAGTGAGGGACCCTGTGATCATGACCTGAGCCTAAGGCATACGCTTAAGGACTGAGCCACCCAGGTGCCCCCTCATAATTCTTAAAATATTCAGCAGAAGTGAATTAGCACCTCAATAAGAATGTGGTAAAAGAGAGAAAATAGTGACTTTTCAATATCCTGTAATACTTTTAATGGATTGAGGTCGGGGGAAGAGACAGGAATGAAAGTATCAGGCATGTAAATTAGGGGAATACTTCTTCCTCTGAGAAAATAGTGAGTCAAAGGAGTTATGTGGAAGGACACAGAAGAAAAATGTTTAGATAAAGAGCAACACTGCAGAGGGTCTCAGTGTTGTCAGCAAATGAGCATGTAGTTGGGGGACTGGCCTGCTCAGAATGAGAGGGAAGCCTAATGAAGACAGGGATAGGTGAAACTATTTGGAACATTTTCTGCAAAGACTACTAGGATGGAGGTGAATGGAAGAATTGCTAAACAACTGTCAGGGCTGGGGAAGTGCCTGAGTACAGAATGACCACTCCCAAATACCTGCATGAACACCGCACAACCTTCTCTTACATAGTAGGTTGTAAAATCAAGTGACTTTTATGCAACATGGTAATTTTCCCATTAAAAAAAAAAGAGAAATCTCGTTTAAGTCCCAAGAATTCTTGAAGTGAACTTCTTTTATCTGTAGTGGATTAATTGTTATGACATATCTTGTAGTAGGCTTCCTACAGTAAGGATCAGGTTCTGTTTGCAAATGCGAGGTAAAATTGTTATTGAAAGTGAAACTTTAGCAATTTTGTGTGGCTAGTGCATAGAAACAATTCATATTTTAAAAAAAAGCTGAACAAATCAGTTGTTTCTGAGTTTTGTAAAAATATTCAGGATTGCAAATCTTTTCAGTCAAATTCCCTTAGAACATTATTGTTACTATTCAAATTTAAATTCTGTCAAAAAGATGCTTGGGTCTAGGAAAGCTCTTTAGTGGAAATGTTTATCATCTGCCATGTCCATTTATACCATCTTCAGTGTGAGATGTGTTTATAAGTATGAAGGATGGGAGATTTTATCCTACTGGGAAGTCATCTAACCATAGCCTCATGGATGATAGCGGAAACTGAGAGGTTCTTATGTTTTAACACCAGCCAGAGTATCAGCACTTCTAAGCCCCAGTTCACAAAAATCAATATGAAGAAGGCTGAGTGACATGCTCACAAAATGGGTTGCATTACAGGAAAGAAACCCTGAGTTTGGGGAACCCACATCTTTTATAATGGGAAGTAGAAGAATACCTGCCTTTGCTCAGCAGGACAACACCATCATTATCTTCAAGGTTCTAAGCAAATTGGGTCTTTGCTCTGGAGGTAGACATTCTCTCTGTTTTCTCAGGATTGTTTACCACACAAATGTTCTCGATGAGATAGTTCAAAGGATGCTCAGAATTTCTGCTTATAATATATACAGAAATCTGAGGACCACATGAAAGACTGTCTTCCAACATGTAAGTGACATAAGTTTAGATTTACAATCCCCAGTATTCAAATCTCTGTATCTGTGTCTAATTCACAGCTTGCTTTTATCACCACAGTGATATGTCCAAAAATTATTAACCGTGATATCAAGCTTCTATTTCTTTGAGATCTTGTGTCAGTGTGATTTTGACAATAATGTTGTCTACTGAGAATTTAGATTAATTTGGGTGTATAATCTGAGGTATTATCTTGAATACTGATTTACAAATACAAGGAATTAAAAAAGCTTTGATGATATGAATTCCCATATTAAATTAGTTTTTTACATTTTCATTAACTCAGATGATAAATTTTCATTTCCAAAAAAGAATATATAACACTATACAATTTATTTCAGTTGGGATATATGACTATTCTTAGTCACTTATAGAAAGTTACAGAGTATCATTGGGAAATTGTTCTTGGCTGTATAACATCTAAGTAGAAATTGATTAATGATGAGTTCTTTTAGGAAGTAGCTTTAATTATAACTCACGTTTTAATGTATAGTGTGAATTCAGTATTCTAACTCCGCCAATAGGAGAAGGTAGACGATATAGGTCAAAAACAAAAATTTAGGCTATCAATATGGAGTTCAGTGAAAAAAGACAAGTTTGACTTGCTGCAATTTAATGCTGGGCCTGCTGTCAGTTCCTCCTATCCCATACATGCACTAACACTACCAAGACCTTAGAAGATGGGGAAGATTTTCCTAGTGGACATAATTCAGTTGTTCTCAGCTTTAGGGAAAATCTCTATTTCCCTTAGTGGTCTTTTTCTTAAAGTTATTGTCACTTGCCTTTTCTCATCACTGAAGTGGTTAAAACCTAAAAGTAAAGATTAAATTTAGGTATAAAACACAGTATCTAAGCCTTTTGTCCAAGGGACAGGAATAGTCCTTTAAACTCACGGGTGGTGTCACTATGGAGGTCGGCTGGGTAGCCATATAGGCCAAAGCTTTAATAGTTCAAAGTATAATCCTTTTTCTTTTGTGTTCCTACTATGTAGCTCTTTCATGAGCTTATGTTCACCATAGGAATCACATCGTGGGCTCTGGAGTTCCAGATCCGGGCTAAATATCTTTCCTTCTCCTTGCTGTGAAAATGCATTCTGCTTTAGTCATCAGCAAACAAACTTCATCAATTGAAGTAAATCACTTATCTCAAGTTATGTTTTACAATTATATAATCATATTATTTTCTACGATTGTAAGATTGACTCAGATTGTATAGTGATACTTTTGACAAAGTTAAAAAGGAGTTAAACAGTACAAAGGTACTGTGTAAACTGCAGCATTTGAAGACAGTCTCCCCCCAAAAAGTAACAAATTTTATTGGAAAATATCGGGATTGAATGGGGGAAACTCATTCCTCAGGATCCCAGCAGAGCAGTCAAAGGGGATGGACACTACTGTCCCAAACTGTGTGCTGTGGGGAGTCTCCCGGGTTAATAGCATGACATTTTAAATATCTGGAGACTAGTAGGCACAGCCCAGAGCAGGAAGGACAAGAGGGAAGCCACTTGGCATGAGGGAGTTTAAATGAGAAAAATATGAGCTGTGGTTATGTGTGATGAAACTTTGAGGAGAGAAAGAGACATTGAAGAGGATTGTAGGCATGTTGCGCTGTGCGCTATGTTATGAATTGCCTCATTATTGCTTCCTCAAGAGATCTTTAGTAAAGGTCAATATTCATTTTCAGTCTCTTTTTAAAACTTGATGCGTTTTTGGATGGGATGCTGACTTGCTGCTGGGTTGGGCTAGAGGTGGCCCAGCTTAGAAGTGTTACATATATAACTCTAATCACATATGGAAAGAAGGTGGAAATAAAATTCTCTTATAATATTTGACAAGTATTCCAACGAAGATAATATTAATGGGTGGTTGATAGCTTAGACTTAATTTGATGACTCTTCGGTATGCAATGAGTTACATATACAGACACCATGCGTGCACTAATTTTGCACTATTTTATATTAAGCCTTCCACAATATGATTAAATAATAATCCATCATTCGTTCCCCTGTTTAAGGATTTAAAGTAAAATAATTATTAATTAAATGAAACTAAATAAGAACCCCAATCATAATCAAGATTATTCTGAAATTCCAATTTTTGAAAACTGTTCCTTTGAATCTCAATTAGGCCTTAATTTTCCTCCTCACAACATGACAAGGAGGGCAGGTAAAATTTATAAACTAAATATTTTCATGCTATGGAGGCAAACATGTAGCCCTTTAAGAAGAATTATCTTGTCAGATTATTTCTCTTCTAACAGATTGGTCCCAGAAAGCAGGTTTCACCTTTAGCAATTTGAGGGGCAAGAAATACTTCATTTTCCCAGTGAAGATAGCACAGCATTATTTATCATTTCTGCAATAGCATAATTACTCACTCAGCATGGCAGCCATGGTTTATAGAACCATGCTGCAGCTTGGGTTTGTTTATTGGTCGCACTTTCCACAGCTTTCCATCATCCAGTTTCATCCCTTAGCCACTGAGCTCCTGGGATAATCAGTGGTCAGGCAAAATCATATAGGTGCAAAGAACCTCTTTCTTATCATTACATTAAGGGACATCAGTACTTCTAAAATATACACTGATAGATGCTGTTGTGTGCTACAACCCTATTTATTTCAACTTATAAAATAAAATATGAGATTTCTACATGCATTAGCAATAAAACCTCCATGAACAGGTCCTGATGACACATGTTTATTGGTTTTGAAATACCTAACAGGGTCCCTTCTTGTTTTCAGTCTCCACAAATTATCTTTGGTCAAGGACCAGTTACAAAGTAGTAATTAGAATTATTTCACATGAGACACCATTATTTGGCTTTAAAATCTATTTTATTTTATTACTGAAATGACTTTTAAAAATACCTATTTTCCTATCTCTGATTCTCCTTTAGTATATATTCTCCCTCATGCAGCCTGTCCAAAGTGTCCAGGATTCCTGAAATAACACCAGTGAATTCCAGTCAGTGGCATATACTCCCCTCCTGGACAGTATATCATTCTTTACTGACGTTCTCTAATACAACATTGGTGAAGGACGCTGAAGTACCTAGACTAGAGTTGTTGAATACCTCCTACACTTGAGTCTATCTTAAGCCTTAAACATCTCCTCTCATCCCCAGCCTGACATTCCTCTTATTCACCCAACACTAAAAGAGAAAGTGAGAAGGGCCACAGCTACATTTCCTTCATCATCTAAAAGTCACATAGAAACTACTTAGTAGATCTTATTTTCTGTTCTTAAGAATCAATCCTGTTTTTCTTTAAAATTTCACTATTCAAGATTCATACTTCTTTTCCCCCAGGCTAGAGCTATGACCTAGGCTTCCTTGGAGAATAGCAGGTTTGGGGATTCTGACTCTAAGACTTTCCTTCTTCCAACCCCATCTCTAACCCTCAGGTGTCCAGGACTAGAAATAGGGACGGGAAAGCCACAGAATCTTAATTTGATGGGCTGCCTCTTCTAGTGGTAATGTGTCCTCAGCATCATGGTGACTCAAACTGGCTTTCTCTGAAGTGATGGAGATGGTTTTTGGCCCCCCTCATCACTGAAGATACTGTTGATAGGAAATTAGACCTCCTATCTACCTTGTCCACATTTTCAAACCTCCAGCTACTTCTCTAAGTTGAGACTCTTATTGTCCCAGCAGACACTGGTCTATCCCACAGCTTCTGTCATTTCTTTTAACTTCCATACTCTTTTTATGGAATTAGGAGGACTTCTTGGGATGACTCCTTGTCCCCACAGGACTTTAAAGAATTAAGAAGTGGTGGAAATAGTTGGCCATCTTCTTTTTGGTCATGCTGTACCAAATTCCCTTTGATTTTTGTTACACACTATTTTTGGGAACTTCAGGCTCTCTCCTCATTCACACAGAAAATTTCTAATTTCTGCAAACTCTGGAAAGACTTCTACTTCAACAGAGGCCCCGGAATAGGTCTGTTGACATTCAGCACAATGAGGAGGGAAAAAAAAATTAGATGGCAGGATTATCCTTTGTTGGCACCCAGAATTTGTATCAAATTTCTCTTGGAGCTCCCCCTCACCTAGATTTAGAAGTTACTCACATTCATTTATAGTAAATCAAGACAACTTACGGTAGAATGGATGCTTCATTCCCATCAAGCCAGCCCAGTCTTATTCTTAAATTGACTGGTGGAAGAGAAGGGTATGTGGATTGGTTTAGAGCATAGATCAGTTTGGGCTCCTCTTAGTAAGACTTAAGTAGGAGGTTCCAGGTCCCCACTGGTGGTAATCAGTGTCAGCTTGGTATGTAGTGTTGGGAGACTTTTTCAGCTGTACTTATCTCTCATGATGGCCCCTTAATTTGTGTGTCTAACTTCTACCTGCTACATATAAAAAATAGTGATTCAACTTATAATGTGACAAATAAGCTTAGGAAGCAAACAAATCTCCTATGATAACAGAGTGTATAGAAACATTTTTGAATACACAATCATGAGGATCACAAAGAATACAAAAAACAAAGTGTAGAGTATCTTAAAATAATAAAGCATGGAAGCATCAGCAATGATTCCATTCTTTCCCAACATCGAGCTATTTCTGAGCTGTTAGACAAATACCACCTGTGATAGATGTTTGGGGAAATATAGAATTAGAAAATCCACAAGTCACAAGTACAAAAAAAATCAATAGGAGTGCATTCATGGCAAATATTGACAATATAATGCAGGGATTAGTGATTTTCCTGTAACTGAATTGATTCTGATTATCCTCAAATACTTGAAGACAAGTCCTAAAGCAACCCTTCGAGAAAACAAAACAACAAAAAGGTGCAGTATGGGAGCAGTAGAAGCAAGAGATGTGAATATTCTAGTGGTGTACCTTGAGAAAACATTTTTTATTTGACATTTGAAGAAAGGGAGACCAAACAGGGCAGGAATTTATCTACTTAAAGTAGAAAACAGAATTTGTAAGACTACTACAGAATAGGAAAGAGTCTTTGGAAAAGTAAAAAATAGTATTACTAGCACAGCTAACATTTAACGAGCAATTATTCTGTGCAATGCACTATTCTAAGTCAACTTGAAAATATTAACATATTCAATATGAAAGCACTTTAAAATAGCAGATGTGATAATACCAAGGCTGAAATTGAACAGAACTTTTTGGCAATATAATAAAAACAGTTAAAGAATATATACTAGCAAGTATTTTTCTGTACTATCTTCAAAGTGATCATCTAAACCTATACTACAAAAAACACTATTCATGTAAGAATTTTTATTGGTGTATTATCATATTTTACCTCTCAGTTTAAGCAAAATGGATTTTTTGGCAAAACCTTGTATTCATTAGTCAAATTTATTCATACCATTTTAAAATTAAGGAAATACTTTCTGATTATAATAAATAAAAACAGGACATGATGAAATTTCTTGTAATCAAAGCAGAGATATTAAAACATCACAGAAACACGATTCTTCTACTGGGAACAATTTGAACAGTTCAGCTTGACCCATAAGGCTGGCCTCTGGAGTCTCCATTTGTCCTGGCCGAACTGCTACAGAGCAGTATTATATGTCAATATACCTACCCTCTGATGTGGAAAGACAGGCCTTATATATTTTCTTTTAGTCCCCTAATTTCTTATTATGACAGAAGTATGACCAGTTGACAGGGAAAGATGTGATAATGCTCCTTTATTCATCTGGAATATGCTACCTAGAGTTAGCATTCCATATTGCTGATCGAGCATCATTTTTTAATGCGAAGACCACTGGATTTGGAATATAAAACATTAACTATCTCATGTACTATCAAGGAGACTTTCATAAATTCATTTGATCTCATATTTTTCTTTTTATGTATGAAATGATTATTGTATTGAGAACATGCTTGTCAACTGTTATTAAAAAAAACAAGGGTATATTATTTATCCAAAGAAAGAAATTGCCATTTTTGCTCTGTTACTCTAAATAATAACAGTAAAAGTATCTTTTTAAAATTAAATTTTTTACGTTTCTGCAACTAATGCAATACAGTGATATTACTTCAAATGTACTCATTGCATCTCTAGACAGTCAAGGTTTATTTTTCTTTCCCAACTCAGTCCAAAATTAGATGAAATATAATTTAAAAGGTGACGTAATAGCAAGGAGAACATCCTAGGGATGTATTAACTGTAAAAGCCACACATGCATTTGCTTTGACAACAAAGGAGCATGAGATTCCTAAGTATTTGGGGCACATGGAAGATGATATCACGAATACAAAAATCCTTCTCTGTTTATCAGCAATAACATTCGAAGCTGTTGGTTGACACATTTGAATGTCAAAGAAGAGAGAGAATAGAAACCTTGCAGGGGAAAAGTATGGTTTGGTTTTCTTAGGATTCTGATACCTGATTGAGTACAAGTACAGCAACCTTCCCTCTAGATAAACTAAGCTGGCATAACAGAGAAGAGTTATTATCTGTTGCTGAGCTTGAGAAAAAGCAAATATTTACATGCAAAGAATGAGGGCATAAGAAGATTATAAAAACTTTCTCATTGTAATGAAATAAAATCCTGCCCTCCTTCTTACCTATGTAGTCCATTAGCAAATCTGTAGGCTGAGTACAAAGCACCAGTAGGTGAATTCTAATTCTACAATTGATAACTAAGCTCAGATAGACTTGAAGTGGTAAATTCCGGAAGCAGCATTTAGGTATTTATTTTTTTTTAATAACTGAAGCATCCTCAAAATATTTTAATTTGTATTCTATATGTACTTCCCCAGGAGTTTTGTTTTGTTTTGTTTTGTTTTAATCTAGCACGTGACCCAGAAGTACAAATCAACTGTGAGATTACCAGTAATTTTCCTTTTGGAGAGGAAAATATAAATTCATAAATCGAGTATATATTCATATATATCAGATCTATCCAACTCTATTTTGTTGATCTATAAGTACCTGCATTAGAAAAATGTGTTAGTTACTAAGACTTTATAAATTGTTTTAATATCAGGCAAAGCAGGTAAATAAATCGTATTAGTTTTATTTTTCAGATATATCCTTTCCCTGCATTTTTACTCTCTGATAAAAGGTTAAGAATTGTATTTTCTGAGTCAAAGAGACAAAAATATAAACTGTGATTTTTGTTTAAACCATGATAAATGTATAAATTCAGGAAATATTGACATTTTTAAGTATTTCATTTTTATTCTTATAAAAAGATGTTATTTATACTTTGTTATTAAAAGTGTTAAATGTTAAATTTTCTACTTAGTTATTTTTGTATTTTTTAATTTATATATTTAAAAAATTTTATTATGGTGAGAACATGTAACGTGAGATCTAGCCACTTAAATTTTAGAAGTGCACAATACAGTTTTGTTAACTGTAGGCACAATGTTGTAATGCAGATTGCTACAACTTAATTGTCTTATATAACTGAGATTTTATGCTCTTTGATTAGCAAGAGCTCATTTCACTTTCCCATCTCCCTGTACCCCTGCAACCACCATTCTACTTTCTGATTCTGTAAGTTTGACTATTTTAACATCTCATATAATTGGAATCATGCAGGATTTGTCCTTCTGTGTCTGTCGTATTTCATTTAGCATAATATCCTTGAGGTTCATCTATGTTCTTGCATGTTGCTGTATTTCCTTCTTTTTTAAGGCTAAATAATATTCCATTCTATGTGTACATCACACTTCATCTACTGATCCATCAATGGATATGTAGGTATAACCGTATCTTCTTGAATATGAGAAGTCATATGTTTCCCAACATATTACTAAAGAGTTTATTACAATAGCTTTCTTTTGATTTTTACATTTATAAGTTTTCATGTTATTTAAAAGAAATTCATCAATTGATGATTTTGCTTTCTTCTTCTTAGAGAGTTTTACTATGAGTTTTGTTTTATTAACCAGTACTTCTCAGGATTGTTAATGACTCTAAAAGACAGTTTAACTTGTTTCCTTGCTAATGGGAATGCATCAAGTTTTTCTCCATTAAGGGCAATGTGTGTCTGCATATATTCACATGTTTTATATCTGTTCGTGTTTGTTTTTGTGTGTACATGGGTTTTGTGTGCGTGTGTCTAGTTATCGTGTTAAGAAACACCACTATTCCTACTCTATTAAACTTATTTTAAGTTCAAGAATAAATGTTAATATTTTCAAGTGCATTTAGGTATCTTTGGAGATAATGCTATGATTTTTCATTTATTAATAGTGTGAAATATACTAATATTTCTAGTATTGATCTATCTCACATTGTTACTATGAATTTCACTTGGTCATCGTGTATTATCTTTTACTGACTGCTTAATCCAATTTGCTAATATCTTACTGAGCATTTTCAGCATCAGTTTCAAGTTTCTTCTTCAGGTTTTACCAGCAGGGTTAGGCTTACTTCATAGACAGAATCCCAGTGTTGCCTTTCTCTTCATATGTGTTCTGAAACATTTAATTATCAAGGGAGTTATCTTTCTTCAAAGTCTGGGTGGATTTAACACACAACACTGGTCGGTCCTTGCGCCTTTTTGTGGAGTAGAGGACGTGATGAGGGTAAAGAGGTGGTGCCTTTGAACTCAATATTTTTCTCTCTTTATTTCGCCTATATTCAGTGGTCATCTTTGATCTATAAACTGGTATTTCTTTAGGTCAAAAGTATTTTTTATATTGAATATTAGATTCTTCCTCAATATTTTTTCCTAAAATGCTAACTTCATGTACCTAGTGTGTGTATTTTTAATCCCCCATGTATTTTACTTTATAATCACTGTAATCTCTTTGTCCACTTCCTTTAGGAGATAAAATTCCCAAGTTTGCATTTGCCATAATTGAGTATTCAATGGCTTTAATTCTTCTCTTCATTGCTTCTAAGGCAGCATTTAATCTCCTTTTGTACTTCAGGTTTCCTTACAATCTTGCCTTAACTCAGTTCACTCTCCTGGCTTAGTCATTAGTGAGAAAAATATTATTTGTTGTATCTTATCTAGTGTTTTCCCATTTTTAAATATTTTAACAGAGTATTTTTTTTCTGGGCTGTACATGTATATCTCATAAATATTTTGTTCAAAACTAAACCTTTTTTTCTGCTACTTTTTTGTTCATTACATTGTTAAACATTTTAAAAATTTCTATGCTATTGTCTGTATATGTATATATACTAATATTTAAACAAGGCAATACCTACACATTCTCCAGATTGCCCATAAATAGTGCTTGTAAATTTCTCTCGATTCCTCCTCTATTGATCTGATTATTGGTAGAATTCTCGATAGATCTCCATTTGCAGAATCTAAAAGACCCAACCCTTAATCAATTTTACATATTAAAAGGGTTGCACATTTTATCAAGCTTAGCTCTTTTCTTCTGCCGGTTTACTTTCCTTGTAAAACCTCTCTTCATTTACTTGTACTTTCCACCTGTGTTGAACTTCTTGGAATACTAGAACTAGAATAGATACAGAAAAAAAAAAGGAACTAATGGTAAATTTGAAAGAATAAAGTGACCATGGACACTTTTTAAGCTAGGTATTACCCATTGGTTGTGGTTACTAATGACCAACAGATGTGGAGATGGATTATAAAACAGTGGTTTAATGAGAAGGTCATCTCCTCTTTTTTTTCCAAAAGGCTCTACTGTCCTACTTAAGCATCTAATTTGAGATTTTATTAATTAGCCTTTATACAGGAGTCTGGACAATATTAACCAGTGTTCTTAATTTATAATATTGTAGAAAAAAAGTATCTCTGTGTTTTAATGAGACCAGTAATGTTTGTAAGAAATCCTGTAATACAAATCTATTAGATGTTTATTTTGCATCAGACAGATGTTGCAGAAAATAAATTGGCATAATAAATATCCTTCTTGATGATTAAAACATATAACTGTAAACAAACATCACAATAAATAATCATTACTGCAATACAGAGGTAAACACAGAGCTACTGATATGTTTAGGACTTAGATTCCTGGGCTTAGATGGGCTTTCCCTATTTTGTTTTCCTGCTTTTCTTGACAAGCTGTCAGTGATCACTTCACACTACTGAAAATATAACTGCCTTTAGCAGTTCCCTCCCTGCTTCTAATCTCCTACTTTGAAGCAGAAGCAGAAAATTAGTTTGGCTGAGAGTCAGAGCTAGCCTGGATGTTGTATTACACGGGGGTCAAAAGTCTCTGAAAATGGACTAGGGGCTTTATTTATGGAAGAAAGACTATAAACCTTTACTTCATTGATCTTCTCTTCCTAACTTTCACACTTGCAACTGCTGCTTCGAATTTTCGGGTTTGGTGGTCAGATAAATAAGACATTATTATAGAACAAACTTATATATATGCCCCAGATCTCTTGTGTTCTACGCTAGTGAAAACTACTGCATCTTATTCTGCCTTCTCTTTCCAGTTCCTAGCAAAGTTCCTACCATATGGTAGGTATTCAGTGAATGGTAAATTGAACCAAACTGAAATACTGATTGTATACCCCTCCAGTATGCCACATGCACCAGGGAACTTGGTATGTAGAAAACTAAACTCATCATCCTTGTCCCCTACTTGTTTGGTCTTTCACCTTCTGCATTTTCTATTTTGATGAGGAGGCCAACCCTTACCCACTCACATAGGCTAGGAGCCTAGCGGCCAACTCATGTGTCTCTTTTCCCCTCCCTATGCCTGGTTAATTGATAACCAAGTCTTCTCTATTTTCTCTTCTAAATATATCTTAAATCCATGACCTCCTCTTTACCCTCACTGGCCTGCCTTGGTGAAGATACCCCCCCCCCAGTTTTGTAATTTAATATTCCCTAGTAGTCTTGTTCCTCCCAATTCCTTTTTCAGATCTCTGGCCAAAAAAAAAAAAAAAAAAAAATTTGTTAAAATAGAAATCTGAACATTAAATTTAGCTCTCCTTAACAGAGATGAGAGTTCAGAGAGGCCAAGGCAGCTAGAATTCACAGGGCAGAATAGCAGACAAATAAGAACCATATATAGGAAGAACTTCAAAGATTTGAAAAGGTTTCCCTTGAGTCTTTACCAGAATACTGATCAACACATGTGTGTAAGGAAACAACCAAAGGCCAGAGAAAGAGCTACTGGTAAGGAAAACGCAGAACAACTTCTTGACCTCGTTCAGGGACATGTCTAGTTTATGTTCCTACTAGCTAGAGTAGAAAACTTTGGAGTCAACTAATGAAGCATTGAACTTTACATCGGAATCCGGGGATGTACTGTATGGTGACTAACACAATATAATAAAAAATCATTAAAAAAAAGAAAAAGAAAAAAGAAAACCTTGGAGTCAGGTAGGATACTCAGAAGGATAATTTCCCACTTGTGTAGAAAAATTCTACCTAGAGTAAATGTTGTTCTGTCTCCACTAGACAAAACCTTAAAGTTAACTTCAAAAGGACTAAAATTTTCCCACAGAACTTCACTGCATTTGAGGGGGGAAAACCCCGACTATTTAGAAAAATACAGCATAAAACAAGGTCTAGCATCCTATAAAACTATATACTATAACATACTATAAAACCTACCAGGCATTCAAAAAGCTGAAAAATATCAAAAGGAAGATAAAAAACAATAAATAGAAACAGACCCAGAAATAACACAGTTGAGAGATTTAGTGTTTAATGACTTTGAAACAGTTAAAACCTATGTTTCAGAAGGTAAATGAAAGCATAAAATGAGAGACATGGAAGATACAAAAAAGTCCAAAATCAACTCCTAGATTAAAAAAAAAAAATGTCCAAGATGAAAAAATACACTGAATACAATTAGGAGCAGATTAACCATTGCAGGAAAAAAATAGTGAATTTAATCACATAGTAATAGAAACAATTCAAAATAATAAAGATGAGGAAAAAGACAGAAAAAAAATAGAGTTATCAGTGGGCTATAGGCCTTTCAGTTACCTAAAAATGGATAATTGAGTTCCTTAAAGGAAAGAAGAGAGAAAGGGTTGCAGAAAATATTTGAAGGCATAATTGCTGAAAATTTTCTAAATTTGGTAAATAGAGCTCTCTTCATCCTATCCAATGTCCAAACTCTGATTTCCTTTTCTTGAACTTGCTACTAAATTGAACATTGCTGAGAGACAACCTCACATGGAATAAGTGAGCCTGAAACAAAGCAAAGGAAAGCTGCTGTTGGTCAGTCACCGTGACTGGAAAGAGCTCCAGAAGCCCCCCCAAACCCACCAAAAGCGCTTAGTGCGATTGATCACCTGGTTCCAGAGTGAGGACTCTGTAAGCAACAAGAAGTTTCCATCAAGAATTAGCCACTCCCTGACAGCAATTCCTGATATTCATACCCATCTCTAAGACTCTTCACCTAATAAACTAGTCTGCTGCTTGTTTACCCCATATGCCTCTCTTCCCAGATCTCCTTGCTCTCTAATGTCTATGAAACTTTCTCCTTCGTTGTCTCCTCATATGTTTTATAGCTACCTATGAATTACTCTTCCCCCGGGGGTTAAAACTTCCATAACACAGAAGCCACTACTACCTGTAAGCTATTTGTTTCTTAGTGACAACCACCACCCACTCTGGTCTGTGTCTAGAACAGAGCACATGGTGATGACTACTTGTTAACTTAATTGGAAGAGGAAACAATAGGGAAAATACTCATCGGAAGAGAAGTCTGTACCTCAGCCATTTCTAGACTTGAGAAATTCTGACTTTCTAGTTTGACATAGTTCTCTGTTAGTCTTTTATTAAATACTAATAAGGATTTTTACAAAATAATTTTGTAATGATTAGAGTATGTGTCCATCTGTTTTTACTGCATCAGTTCTGAGTTTAAATAGATGGACAAGGGGCGCCTGGGTGGCACAGCGGTTAAGCGTCTGCCTTCGGCTCAGGGCGTGATCCCGGTGTTATGGGATTGAGCCCCACATCAGGCTCCTCTGCTAGGAGCCTGCTTCTTCCTCTCCCACTCCCCCTGCTTGTGTTCCCTCTCTCGCTGGCTGTCTCTATCTCTGTCGAATAAATAAATAAAATCTTTAAAAAAAAAAAAAAATAAATAAATAAATAAATAAATAAATAAATAAATAGATGGACAAGTAGTCAAAAAATTGGGCTACATGTTCCATAACATCTTGTGCCATAGATTACTGTTTGTTTGTTTTATACAACATGCTTTGATATGTTCAGTAAAACATTTTAGGTAAAGGGGCACAGAAATGATTACAGAGCAACTCTAGTCACAGAATAAAGAAATGTATCTAGCATTATCTCCAAAATATATTAAAAATAATCTTGTTATAACTTACCAGCCACTAAATTCAGTGAAGCATATTAAATAGCTTTATATCCCAGTATAATCTTATTTCTTTCATAATGCTATTCATTAAAGAATACTCTATTGTAAGGTATCAAAAAAAGATATCAAATCTTCCTTTGTCTTGTTTTAAGCTAAGCCATGTTTCCCACCTTTTTCTGTACTTGCTAAAAATAAAATGAAAAATCAAACGACTATCCAAAGTGGCTTTTAAAAGGGCTATATCACAGTTCCTGTAAAATCCTGCCTGATTTAAGTCCTATGAGTACCTGGCTCTCTTGAGATGGCAATGCATTGCTCACAGAACAGTGCACTATTCAAGCTTGTCCATGGAGTCTCATTTATCACAATGATCTGTGGGCATGATAACATAATCTATATACAATGTTTAGTTTTCTCTGGGTTGGTTGGGCATTTTTAAGCTAGTTACTCAAAGATTATCCCTTCAATCCTACCTCATATATACATATATATATATATATATGTATATATATATATATATAACTCAAGCTCTTGAGATATATATATAAAATATATTAAATATATAATATATCTATATATTTTATTCTATTCACTTAAACTAAAAAAAAAAAAAATCACCCATTTTTTCACACCAAAGCCCTTACCTCTGACAACCACCACTGTCTTCTCTGTATCTATGAGCTTAGGGTTTGGATTTTTTTTTTTTTTAAGCTTTTATTTATTTATTTTAGAGAGAGACAGAGAGAGCACGTGCACATGTGTGCGCAGGGGGTGGGGGCCGAGGGAGAGGGAGAAAGAGCCTCAAGCAGACTCCATGTTGAGCACAGAGCCCACACAGGGCTCAGTCTCACAATTCTGAGATCAGGACCTGAGCTGAAATCAAGAGTCAGACACTTAACCAACTGAGCTGCCCAAGCACCCATCTATGAGTTTAGTTGTGTGTGTGTGTATATGTGTGTGTGTGTGTGTGTGTGTATTTAGATTCCACATATGAGAGATCATGTAGTATTTTTCTTTCTCTGACTTATTTCATTTAGCATAATGCCTTGAGATCCATCTATGTTGTCATAAATCACAAAATTTTGGGGTTTTATGTATAAATAATATTCCATTACATAAATATAATTCATATTACATATATACCACAACTTATTTATCTGTTCATCCATTGATGGACACTTAGATTAGTTCCATATTTGGGATATTGTAAATAATGCCAAAATGAACATGGGGATGTATAAATGTTTCCAAATTAGTGTTTAGTTTCCTTCAGATAAATATCCAGAAGTAGAATTGTTGTGTCACGTGGTAATTCTATTTTTAATTTTTTAAGGATCCTCCTGTTTTCCATAGTAGCTACACAAGTTTACATTTCCACCAACAATATACAAAGTTTTCCTTCTTTCCATGTCCTCATTAACACTCATTATTCCTAGTCTTTCTGACGATAGCCATTCTAATAGAGGTAACATCTCATGGTTTTAATTTGCATTTCCTTGATGATTAATAATGTAGAGCATTCTTTTTTTTTGTATCGTTGGCTATCTGTATGTCTTCTTTGGAAAATGTCTATTCAGATCTTCTGCCCGTTCTTATATCAGATTTTTTTATTGAGTTGTATGAGTTCTTTGTATATTTTGAATATTAATCCCTTATCAGACACATGATTTGGAAAGATTTCTTTCCATTCAGTTGGTTGACTTTTCTTTTTGTTTTTTTTTTTGTTTTTTTTTTTTTTGTTTTTTTTTTTTTAAAGATTTTATTTATTTATTTGACAGAGATAGAGACAGCCAGTGAGAGAGGGAACACAAGCAGGGGGAGTGGGAGAGGAAGAAGCAGGCCCATAGCATAGGAGCCCGATGTGGGGCTTGATCCCATAACGCCGGGATCACGCCCTGAGCCGAAGGCAGACGCTTAACCGCTGTGCCACCCAGGCGCCCCGGTTGACTTTTCTTTTTGTTGCTGGTTTTCTTTGCTGTGCAGAAACTTTTTATTTGATGTAGTTCTATTTGTTTATTTTTCCTTTTGTTGTTTTTGCTTTTGGTGTCTGATTCAAAAAGAATATCACCAAGACCTCTGTCAAGAGCTTATTACCTATTTTTTCTAGAAGTCTTATGGTTTCAGATCTTAGAGTCAAGCCTTTAATTCATTTTGAGTTATTTTTGTGCATAATATAAGATAGTGGTCCAGTTTCATTCTTTTGTATGAGGATGTCCAATTTTCCCAACACCATTTATTGAAGAGGTTATCTTTTTCCCCATTGCATATCCCTTGCTCTGTTGTCATAAATTAATTGCTCATATATGTTTGGGTTTATTTTGGGGATCTCTATTTTGTTCCATTGGTCTGTGTGTCTGTTTGTCAACACCATACTGTTTTAGTTACTGTGCTTTATAATATAGTTTGAAATCAGGGGGAATCCTATCTTACTATATTAATATTTTTTATATACTGGACTTTGTACCTGGAGATAATCCTCTAAGATCTAGTAAAATGCAGGGGGCATTGCAAATCAAATGGGTACAGATGCATTGAGAGTTCTTCTTTCATCATATCTAAGGCCAGCTGAAGGTCAGCATTTGGACAGAAAACATCATTGAAAGTACAAATGGGCAAAGTTTATGTTGTGAGTCTAGAATAAAGTGCGGTTTAGATTTCCTTCTCCTACTCACCACTTCCAGAAATGACTCTAAAAGAGATCTTGAGAACTCTGTCTTCTCAATATTTCTCTCACTCTTTTACTTTGTCTCACATTCTCACTCTCAGGCTGAAATAGGGACCTGAAATCAACTATGTAGCTAAGGGAACAGCCTGGAGTCTGAGACAAATCAATATTTTCCCCTATCTCTATCCACAGAAAAAAGCACTGATACTGCAGTAGCCATAAGCAAACCTTGTTGTGCTCAGATGTTAGTTTTTAAACACCCAGCCTTACCGAAAAGAATAAGAACTTCTTACAAAAATATCTGATTCCAGGGATAGGGCAAAAAGGGGCCAGATGAAGCTGGAACATCTTGGTGAGACAGAGAGTAAGAAAGTGTTCAAAAATAATGACATGCCGAAAGAACATTAGATACAGCTTGATGGGGTTCCCACTGGCCATTTCTGGGGTACTTTGAGCATCAAAATAAATGAGTACCACAACGGATTGTAATCCATCAAATGAAGTAGGAAATCACTGAGTCTTTTATGATAAGTAAATAAACACAAATAGAAGAGAAATGAGGACATTGATTTTCTTTAATTAGTGTGCCAGCTGATAAATGTGGAAGAAATGATTGAGTAGAAAAATGGGAACATTTTGGTAAAAATTGATTCAGGCCAGACACATAGGGGATACTACAGCTGCAGAAAAAGCTGGATGAGGAGCAGAGTGTTTGCTTGTTCTCAAAGTGGCTTACCGCAGACTGCTAAGTAGTAACAAAATAGTTACTAAACAGTGGAGAAGAATGAGGGAAGAAAAGCAACTAAAAAATGGAGGAGGTAGACAGCACTTGACCCGATGATCCAAATTAGCCTCATTAGGAAGTGGCATGTAGACATCTTGTATTTTGGGATGTGATACCCTGAGAAGGATACCTTGTCACTTCTGCATTATTCCAGCTAGAGATGCACGACTTGAATCTAAATTATGAGAACATATTAGTTAAATTCAAATTAAGAAACTTTCTAAAAATTACTAGCCTGAAGTTCTCAAAAATGTCAATGTCATGACAAAGACAGGCTGAGAAACTCTTGCAGATTGAAGGAGGGAAAGGATACGAAAACTATAAACACAGTATGTGACTCCAGACTTGGAATATGCACCACAGATTTGATGAAAATATTACCTCAGTGCGAAATTTCCTAAATTTGGATCATCATCAAATGCTATTTTGAAAATATTTAAGTTTGGAAACCGCTATTCTACTTAGTGGTTAGTTTTGGGTGAAGAATTTCTTCAGCTAAAATGTTTTGATTAATATTATCTATTTTCTACTATAGAGCATTTTGGTTATAGTTTTCTGTAGTTCCTTTTTCCTTTCGCAGGTATTTTTTTGAACAAAATTCATAGTTCAAGAGCATCCTTTTCTAACAGTATGGTGAAGTGCAGTTTCTTTAATGGAAGATGTTTGTAGTTTGGGCAAAGGATGGTGGTTGGCATGTCTTCCTTCTCTTTCATTTCTGCATCTTTCTTAATTTTACCCTTTTACTTTTTTTTCCCCTTTCACTGCTATGGCCCCAGATCAAATAGGCAACTGACATTAGTTTTCAAAACCAGAATTTCTTTTATAATTTCATCTACCAGAATCCTCAAAACATCCAGACTCTTAGTCCTTCAAAACATATTTAAATTATATGCATGGTTTTATTTTCATGGCTGTTAATGACACAAAAAAATGTTTCTAAAATGGTAACTAGGAATTATACAATGTAAGTCATATCATGACAGTTGTATTATTATTGCTTTCCCTCTGGTTTTAGTGTACCCAAATAATGTGCAAATGCTATAAATGGTAGAGCTCACTTACATTAGACTGTTAACTTACTGTTGGAAGCAATGCAACTAGCCAGGTTTCTTTGAATGTTCTCCTGATCAGCAGTATGGTAGGTGTTTCTCGGCTTTGTTTTGCAAATTTAGAGCACTCTTACCTTTTTATGGAAAGCCATCTCACCTGTGGGCCGTCTTTGATTACGGCCTCCTCCTGGCAGCATTTCATAATGCCTCAAGGCTGAATTAAATTTATCCTGTTCAGTGTTTCCACAATTTTTCCATTGCATGGTAGTCCAGTGGTAGATCAACAGGTCTGTACGCCTATTACATGCCGAGTTCCTTGAAGGCAAGAGTCTTGCTCCTTCAGTCTCACAGAGATTAAAGAGGATACTGTCTCTACTAATTTAATTGGGTGGGGTTGTTACAAATGGACCACATTTAAGTTTTAGCCCAGCTCTTGAATTTACAAAATGTGTCCTGAGTTGAATGTGCACTTGGAAAATCTTGCTGCAGGGACCTAAAATGTTCTGTATGGAGCTATGAGAGAAAGGTGGGAGTTTTTTTCCTGAAAGGAAGAAGATAGAAAAGAGAGAAAAGAAGCAAAGTATATATAAGAAAGTAGAGAAGTAGAGTACTTTTCAGTATAGAAAACTGAAACTAGAATCCAGACCAGGCAAAGAGACTTTATTTTTAAGGTACTGATTAACACACAACTTTAGGTATTTGCAGTGCTATAATGGGCTGCAATATAATTTCTTTGTGGTTCTCAAGAATGTAAATCAAATCTGTTAAAAAATACATATGACACGTGTACAATTTTTGTTTTATGAACATTGAGGAAAATGCTGAGTTATATGACTTGGTCAAAACAATTAGAATAAGAACGATACACATGGAACAGCTACACAGTTTTGAAGCTAAACTAAATCAGTGGAAGTAGAAACTCGGAAGGAAGAATGACCACAGAACTATAAACCTACAGATAAGTTACTAAAATCATGAGTAGGATTTTCCAGAAATGTAACTGAAGGCTTCAGGCAATCTCATCTGGTGTTTAAGAAGCAGTGTGTCCTTGGTGATTTCTAGAATTTTTTTTCATTTCTACACAGGCACAGCACCAGGCACCTAGTAGCCTATATATTTGCCTAAGATGTTATACCTATATACTGTCTGCTAGTTTTAGAAATAAATGTCTAGCGGGAACTAGAAAATTGGAAAACACCAAAGTAACGATAGAGTAATGGCTAAACAATTCGTAGTACATATGCTCTTTTTTGTATATGCCATAATTTCAAAGATTAAAATTTATAAGTTGACATAAAGTTTTTAAGATACAATGTTATGTGAAAAAGACACATTGACCCATAATACATATGCAATCGTCCTGTTTTAGGAAAAAGCTCTGGAAGTGTGTGTGTGTGTGTGTGTGTGTGTGTATAATATTTATTCATTTGAAAGAGAGATGGAGAGAGCACAAACAAGGCGAGAGGCAGAGGGAGAGGGAGAAGCAGACTCCCCACTGAGCTGGGAACCTGATATGGGACTTGATCCCAGGACCCTGAGATCATAACCTGAGCAGAAGGCAGACGCTTAACCATCTGAGCCACCCAGGCGCCCCTGGAAGCATATATATTAAATTATTAACAACAGTTGTCCCTAATGAAAGAATTTGTTTGGGTATAAAACTAGACCTCCACTTTTCATTCCATATCCTTTTATACTATTTAAAGTATTACGGGAATATATATATATATATATATATATATATATATATATATATATACACACACACACACACATATATATAAATTTATATAAATATGTATATGGTAACAATAATAGAATATCTATGAGTATATAATTTAATGTCCATACACTAGAAAATAAAACTTCTGTGCTTGAAACATGGCTAAATGAGTGAATAAAAAACACTTTCTGTTGCAATTAGAACACTGGATAAATGTAAAAATTGTGTGTATATTTATATGCATATATGTATAGTGCTGAATTCATTAGAAAATAGTTGAACTGGCAATGCACAGATACCCCCAATAAATGGGGAGAGGTAAGAGTACATGTCAAGCGAGAATTATGTATGGCGAATCCTTGTTGGATATGCATGTGCTCCGTAGACTCAGAAATAGGCCATGACAAATAGATCTTTGATGTTCTTTCTTTATTCAGCTGCATTGCAGCATAATTTCGTAAGGTGACACCGATTTTTCTTGTACAATTCAGTGAGTTTCGATAGGTGCGTAATTACATAACTACCACCACAATCAAAGTATAGAACAATCTCATCATGTCAGAGATGTTTCTGGTGCCCCTTTGTAGTCAGTACATGTCTACCACACTCAGCTTCTGGGAACCATTAATCTGGTTTCTGTCTTACAGTTTTGTGTTCTCTAGAATTTCATATAAATGGAATAATACATTAGCTGTTTTAACCTGACTTCTTTCACTTACCAGAATGCTTTTGAGATTCATTCTTGTTGTTATGTGTATTAGTAGCTCATTCTTTCCTTTTATTAAAGTAGCATTTCTTCATTGTGTGGCATACCACAATGGGTTTATTTATTCACCAGTTAATGGATGTTATAGTTGTTTTCCAATTCAGTGTTATTTCACACAAAATTGTGTGGACATATATTTTCATTTCCCTTAGTGACTATTTAGGGAAGGGACTGCTGGGTCATATAGTAAGTACCTATGTAAATTTCTAAGATAAACTGCCAACATGTTTTTCAAAGTGGCTATAGTAATTTACATTCTCATCAGAAATCTATCAGAATTTAGCTATTTTGCATCCTTGCATAAAGCTTGGTTTTGTTATCGTTGTTATCATACCTTTGTTTTATGTTCTAATAGATATGTAGCCATATATTGTCATGGTTTCAATTTGCATTCCTTTATTATGTTAATCAGCTATGGTTTTTTGCTAAAGTATCTGTTTTAATCTTTTACCTGTTTTTATTACTGAATTGTTCGTTTTCTTAATATTGAGTTGTAAAAAACCTTTATATATTCTATACAAGCCCCTTTTCAGATACATGATTTGCAGATATTTTCTCCCACTCTGTGGGGATTGTGTTTAATTTTCTTAATGGTAGTTTCTGATGAGCAAGAGTTCTTGATTTTTTACCAAGTCCAATTTTTCTGTTTTTTTCTTTGTCCATTTTTTTTGCTTCATCAAAGACATCTTTGCCTAAATAGGTTCATAAAGATTTTCTCATAATTTTTTTCTACAAGTCCTAGTGTCTTATGTGTAACATTTAGGCCTGTGATTTATTTCAACTTGGTGTTTGTGTAAGTTGAGAGGTAAGGATCAAAAATCACCTTTTTTTTTTTTTTTGTATATGGATGCCCAATTATTATAATATCATGTATTCAGAAGACTCTTCTTTCACCAGGGAAAATCAATTACTGTAGAATTAGTCAACTATATATGTATGGCTCTATGTTGGGACATTCCTTCTGTTTTATTGACTTGTGTCTCTCTTTCTATCAATACCACCCTCTCTTCATTACTGTAGCATTAAAATATAGATTATATAGTAAGCTTGGTAATCTTTACATCAAGTACCACAATAACATCATTACTTTCGTTCTTTTAAAAAATTGGTTTGGTTGTTCTCTGAACTTTGAATTATCCATACAAAATTTAGAATTATCTTGTCAATTTCTAAAAAAAAAAAAAGACTGATGAGATTTTATTTCAGATTGTATTGAATTTATAGATCAATTTTGGAGGATTTGGCATCTTAACGATTTTTAGTCTTTTAATCCATAAATTTAGCATCCTCTCAATTGCTTTGATCTGTTATTTTTCTTATCATTGTTAATTTCCACCATACAAATCTTGCATATTTTATTAAATCTATTCCCAATAATTTCACAGCTTTGATATATTTTAAAAGGTATTTGAGTTTCTAATTTCAATTTCCAAATATTTTGTGCTCGTATGTATACATATCATTAATTTTTCTATATTGACCTGGCATTCTGGGATCTTGAAAAATTCATGTGTTAATTATGTGAACTTTTCTAGAGAGTCTTTAGGGTTTTCTGAATAGGTAATCATAATATCTGAGAACAAAGACCATTTTGTTTCTTCTTTTCCAATCAGCATGTCTTGTATTTTTTTCTTCCTTTATAGTATTTACCTAGATCTCTAGTATAATGTTGAATAGAAACAGTGGCATCTGACATCCTTACCTTGTGCTAGACCTAGGGGGAAAGCTTTGGTCTTTCAAAATTTGGTATGGTATTTGCTGTAAGCTTTAAGTTCCGTGTCCTTCTACTTTGCTAAGAATCTTCATAATAAATGGATGTTGGATTTTTTCAAATGCATTTTCTGCATCTATTGGGATAATCAACATGTTCCCTCTCACAGGGCGAGAAGATGAGGTTTTTCTATGTGTTTGAAGGAGGAAGCTGAATCTAAGCTGCCTGAAAAGACCCAGGGTTAAATGCAGCACTTTTAGTTGAAAGGGACTACAAAAATCCTCCTCCTCAGCCAGCTATAG
This sequence comes from Ursus americanus, assembly GCF_024610735.1. NCBI lineage: Eukaryota > Metazoa > Chordata > Mammalia > Carnivora > Ursidae > Ursus > Ursus americanus. The sequence continues at coordinate 17,207,879 of NC_142136.1, read as the reverse complement.
GACAGGGAATCTCAACTCCAGCTCTGTCCCTGGGTGCCAAGAAAATCTCATGAGATAGCCAACCATCAAGACAACCTCAAGCAGGCTGGGGACTTTAATTTTAAATATCCTTATAATAATAGCATTCTCAAGTTCAGAAATTAGAATAAAAATGTTTTTTGAATCCATTATAGAGACAAAAGCTTAACATTCTGGAAAGACACTTCCACCATATAGTTAACATGTTACCTTTATTTTTTTTAATGTTTTTTTATTATATTATGTTAGTCACCATACAGTACATCCCTGGTTTTTGATGTAAAGTTCGATGTTTCGTTAGTTGCGTATAACACCCAGTGCACCATGCAATACGCGCCCTCCTTACTACCCATCACGAGCCTATCCCATTCCCCCACCCGTCTCCCCTCTGAAGCCCTCAGTTTGTTTCTCAGAGTCCATAGTCTCTCATGCTTCATTCCCCCTTCTGATTACCCCCCCTTTCTTTATCCCTTTCTTCTCCTACGGATCTTCCTAGTTCTTATGTTCCATAGATGAGAGAAACCATATGATAATTGTCTTTCTCTGCTTGACTTATTTCACTTAGCATTATCTCCTTCAGTGCCGTCCATGTTGCAGCAAATGTTGAGAAATCGTTCTTTTTGATAGCAACCATTGCACTACTGGGTATTTACCCCAAAGATACAGACATAGTGAAGAGAAGGGCCATATGCACCCCAATGTTCATAGCAATTTTGTCCACAATAGCTAAATTGTGGGAGGAGCTGAGATGCCCTTCAACAGATGACTGGATTAAGAAGTTGTGGTCCATGTATACATGTTACCTTTAATTGAGAATAATGAAAGCTAACTCTTTTAAACTCTTCTTATTTCATTGAAATTTAATTAGAATATATGATAGAGTATATTTATTCATTCCTTCAACAAATATTTACTGAATGTGTTTATAAGAGGATAGGCATTTTTTCAGTCTCTAATATGATTAAAAGGAAACATGAAGATTCATATCTGTGCTACAGATTTTATTGATAAATATATCAATATCATATATGTTTAGTCTTACTAAGGTATATATTGATTGGATATAACATAATATTCTCTCTTAGGATATGAACTACTTTTATGTAGCAAATGTACGAACCTCTTCTAAATAATTTCATATCTGTATACACACACATATATACTGTATATAAAGATATATGAAGCTACTTGGCTTGTGCTATTTTCTACATTTGCTTACCTCTCAGCTATATGTATCTTATTAGAAATGATTATGCAAAATTGTTGTTGGTGAAATCAATCAATATGTTACTCAGCCTTCCTTATACTGATAAATATTGTGTTCAGTGTTTTTAATGCATTTTTTTCTTTCGGAGTTATTTTAAAATACAGTTTTCATTTTATAGCATTATATTAAACTTTTATAAAAATATATGCAAGCTAATTACTGATAGAGGCTATTAGGATTATCATATGCCTCTATGGAATGGCCAAAGTGGATCTTCTTCCTAGTGTACATTTAATTGATTAGTCACTATTCTTCTCTACCATCAAAATAAATATTCTTTCATTAAGTCCTTACAGCTATTTTAATATCTTTTCCCTATTTTGATTTGCCCAACACTTTAGTTTCTAAGAAAACTCATTTGACTTGAGCTAAAACAACAAGTATGTCTAGATTTGGTTGTTTTTATTTTCAGATTCGCTGCATATATTCAGAAAATTATCTTGAGTCCTTAATATATGTAATACAATAAAACTCTGGGTTTTCTAAGTAGTTTATATTGACTAAAATATTAATCACTGTTAAAACCAGTGTAAAAATTAACCCCTGTTGGCACTGTGTGTTGTTGGATGAAGGAATAATCAAAGCTGGGGTGTATGTCACTTCTTAATGTCTCAGTTGATACAGTACCTCTGAATTACTTGTTGGGTATAACATTCCTCTGACACCATTACATATGAGGGTTCAGTAGAGTCTTGCTCATGGACTAGTCATCCTTCTCATAGAGGATAGTTTTCTTCAGTCAAGAGGAATCAGGTATGCATACTTACCAGCTAAAACTTTCCATATGCAATGGGCTTCCTTCTGCCTTCCTGTGTTAGAGTGGTCTTTACAGCTGAGCTTTCAGCAGATACTGTTGATATATTGCAGTACTATCCAAAGAATGCAGTATGTTTCTTCTCTAACCTTAAGCAGACCGTGACATATTTCTAAATTAATAAAGAAACCGAGGACCACCACATTTATTTCTATAGCCTTGTTGCTGACATTAGTATTCATTTAAATATTTAATCCATGTATTCTTCCATCAGTTGTTTTTTTAAATGCTGTAGAGTTTTAGAGGAAACTTGGATATGTATAGACTCCCCTTATTCTCTTTCTTCAATAATTTGGTTCTTAACAATAATAAACCTATCTATCATAGCAAGTTGTACTCTTATTATTCATATTGATTTATATTTATTCAGAACAAAATCCTACTTGCATATCCCCACTGAAGTCCTTGGTAATTTTCAATTGTTTATTAAGCTGTGTTTTAAAACTGACATCGAGCTTCAAATCATACTGAGTAAACTGTTGATGATATGATAATCATATTTTATTTTAAAGCCATAAGTAGCATTATTTACTTTTATGCTAAATGGACTGAGGTCCAGGGTAATTACAGGGAATGAAACAAATGTTTTTGAAGTAAACTCTGGAGTGGGAAAAAAAAAATCAAACCTTGGTGTTTGTCGATAGATTCAGATTATCCTCTTGGTCAAGCCATTCCTTCTTCTATAAATTTGGAAAATTCCCTTGGCCTTACGTTCTCTCTTTGTCAGTAAAATAAATTAATAAGTTATTGCCCATTTGTTTTGAACTCTGAAAGTCTATGACATTAATTTATGATTATTGTCTTAAGCTTATGACAGTACATTGAAAACATGCTAAGTGTATCCCACTTGCCCAATTTTATGCTTTAAAAACTTCACAATCATTCGGTCAGTCTTATTTAGAAGAAGGTGCAGAGCTTTAAAAGTATGAAAACTCATTGTTGATTTGGGAGTTTTTGTTGCTGTTTCTCATAATTAGTTCATCTGTAAGATTTTATTTGTAATGTAGTTTGTTATCACTGATCTCATTTATATCTAGTTTTTTCATTCTTTATTGAGTGTAGAATTTCTCTAATTCTTCAGTATTCTTATTATTTATATATTAGGTAGGGCATGCTGACCATTCAGGATTTGGGAATTTTTTGTTTCGAAGTCAATGCTGTAGACATTTAGAATTAACTAATTTGAAAGTAAAGGGACTGATTTTCCATTTGACATCTTATAACTATAATTTTATTAAGAAATATGTCACCTCCCCATAGGATTCTGCTTTCAGAGATGTCTCTTGTTCAGTGATTTCTAGAGCATATGCCAGCAAATGGAAATGTAATCTAATAAAAAAGATACTTCCAAGTGTCTTAGACAAAATATTTATTTGAGTATGAATTTAATATTTTAAGAATTGTGTTATGATTATCTGGTACCAAAACATTAATTATGAATCAGCATTAGGTTCTAAAATAGAAACTCAGGAAAAAGAAAGTGGCCATATGTTCCTGAAAAACCACATAGTAGGAGAATTCATCATTGGGGAGTTTAGGATCTTCCGGGAAAAATAAACCCAAGAACTGAAATTTGGGTGAATTTATGAAACCTCTTGTAAGTTTTCATTTTAATGGATGAAAAAGAAAAGACCACACACATTTGCATTCACAATAATGGGTATTGCACATGAATTTCCATTTACAGTCCCTTAATTTCCAGAGACTTTTCAAGATTACCACCCACAGTGTTTTGATGATATGCTTACTTTATTGAAGATTAAATGCATATTAAGAATTATTTTTCAAATGTTTAATATTCCTTTCAATATTCAATGCATTTATAATTTTATGATTTGTTGTGACTGACTCCCCCAACTTCACTATGGTTCTAGCAAATCAGAGTAATTCCAATGTCTTCAACAGTATCCTCTATCTGGGGATTACTTTATCTCAACTTCCTTTATTTTTGTTTCCTTGTAAAATTGTTACTATCACCCTATTGTCAGTTTTATTTCTATTTCTTTTAAACTGCAGTCCCTTTGTTATTTTGTATGGTTTTTTTTTCTCATATCTCCATATATAAGTAAATTAATATCTGTATTAAAACCAAAAGTTTTAGATTGAGAAAAAGACCTACAGGAATACATGTCTAGTTATCTGAAATTAATATCTATAAATAATATCCATCACCTGGGTTGATAGCTGATTAAGGATTATATCACTTAAAAAGATGACTGATTTGACAAAACACATCTACAAAAACCTCACATTATACATAATTGTCAAAAACTAGATACTTTCTTGCTCAGGTTGGGAACAAAACAAGGATACCCTCTCTCACAGTTCCTATTTAACATTGTACTAGAGGACCTAGCTAGTGTCATAAGACAAGGGAAAGAAATACAATGTATTCAGAGTGGAAAGGAAGAAGTGAAAACATTTTTATTTGTAGATGGCATGGTTGGTTATGGAGAAAATTCCAAAGAAATGGGAAAAACAAATAAAACTCCTAGAACTAATAAGTAAATATGAAAAGGTCACAGAACACAGTTAATATGTAAAAGCCATTTTTTTCCTATATACCATCAATAAACATGTTGAACTTTTTTTTTTTTCAAAATAAAATAACATGTCCGTTAGCAACAACAATAAAAAAGAGAAAACCTAAGCATAAGTCTAACAAAATACACACAGGAGTTGCATGCAAAAAACCCACAAAACACTGATGAAAGGAGTTGGAAAAGATGGAAACAAATGGAGAAATACTCCAAGTTCATGGTTTGGAAGACTCAGTGTTCAGATATCAATTCTTAACCACTTGATCCATGGATTCAAAATAATCCTAATGAAAATTTCAGTAAGCTATTATTTATATCTATCAATAATTGATTCTGAAGTTTAGAAAAGACAAAAGATCTAGAGTAGTCAGTATAATACTGAAGAAGAACAAAATTGGAGGATTAACCTATTGCAGAATTTAGTATAAAGCTACAACAATACATGGCATTGATCAACAAATAGATGCATGGATCAATGGAAGGGAATAGAGAGCCTAGAAATAAAACCACAAAAATGTCTCCGCCAAATGTACAAAATCAATTCAAAAGAAAAAGAATCGTCTAAGAAAGAGTGCTGAAATAATTAGATGGACACATGCAAAACGAATGAACGTAGAAACAAATTATACATTTCAAATAATTAACTCAAAATGGATCATATACCTAGATTATAAAATGCAAACTGTAAAATATCTAAAAGAAAATATAGACAAACAATCTAGGTCAATGTGGGTTGGTAATGAACTTTAGATGTGACACCAAAAGTATAATCCATGAAATAAAAACCTGATAATATAGACTATTAAAATTAAAGATATCTGCTCTGCCAAAGACAGTTAAGCTGTATAAAACACAAACCACAGATTTGGAGATAATATTTATAAAGCACAAATCTGATAAAAGACATATTGAAAATATGCAAAAATCTTGAAACTCAACACTAAGAAAACAACCCGTTACAATTAAAAAGTAAACAAGATATCTCAATAGACACCTCATCCAAGAGGATATACATACGGCAAAGAAGCACAAGAAATGATGCTCAAATCATTTGTGTTTAAGGAATCAGAAATTAAAACAACAGTGAGATATACAATTATCAGGATGACAAATATCCAAAACAATACCAACTGCTGGTGAGAATGTGTAACAACTTGAGATTCTCATTTATTGCTTGTGGGAATGTAAGGTGACAGTCACTTTGGAGGACAGTTTGGCAGTTTCTTATGAAGTTAAACATAATCTCATCTGACCCTGCAATCCACACAAAAATCTGCAGACGAATGTTTACGGCAGCTATATGCAGAGTTGCCAAAAATTGGAATCAACCAGGATGCCCTTCATTAGAATAAGCAAACTGGTATTTCCATATAATGGAATATTATTTAGCATTAAAAAGGAATGAGCTATCAAGGCATGTAAAGACACAAGTGAATCTAAAATACATGTTGGTAAGTAAAAGAAATCAGGCTGAAAAGACTACTGCATTATTCCATTTATATGATATTCTGCAAAAGGCAAAATCTTAGAGCAGGTAAACAGATCAACAATTCCCAGGGGTTCACAGTGGGCCTAGGGAGGCACTGAATAAGTGAAGCATAAGCACTGTTAGGGCAGAGAAACTCTCCTGTGTGCCACTGTAATCGTGGATACAGAACACTATACAGTTGTCAAAATCCATTGAGCTTTGAAACATAAAAAGTGAACACAGTGTATGCAAATTTTAAAAAAAATTATTTAGAGGTCAATGAAATCCCAGGATGGAATGCAGAATTGACAAAATTATCTATGTTACAGCCTCACTGAAGGGAGTGTGAGAGAAAAGTGCTGACCTAAGTAACTTTGAAATGCATGCACACTGTGAGACAAAGGGCAAAAAGAACCATCCACAGGCAGTGTAGACTGGTTGATCAAATTTTTTCCCCCATGGGAATAGAAGTTAACAGTTCTGAAACCACTATACACATATATTAGAATTGAAGAATTTTAAAAAATGAATAACATATGAGAGCCAAATCTCTCTGTTAGAGCAGGACTTTATAGATGAGCAAGGGGTAGAGGCTAGAATGAGCCATGTAGAAATGGATTAGAACTGGAACATCAGTATGAACTCAAGTTTAGCTTAACAAAGATGGTTACACATACAAATATTCTAGACGTGTTTATGCACAGGTTAGTATACACACACATTTGTTTGATTTGCCCGCTGAGCGGCCTAGGAGCAATCACACTCCAGCAGCCATGAGCACAGTAGGGTTCATCTCTTGATTTTTAATATTATTCTCCATTAAAAGGAATAAGTATTCCTGGGAGAAATGCTTGATTCTAGGAATGGAGCAGAAAGTATGCAAAGAGTTTAAAGCATCTCGTAGTGCCAGGAAGTAAAGAGATGCTAAATACAAACAGATACACACACACACACACACACACACACACATACACACACACACACAGGGATGTGTCAAAGGGACAAGTGCTGACTGAAGGAGATCTCAACAGCTAAAGCTGTAGCAGTCTGAGCAACAGAATAAATACAGCAGTATTAGATTACAACCCAAGGTATAAAGTAAATATGAATTCATACTGATTTTTAAAATAATTGCATAAATAGAGGAATAGACAAATATGCTGTGCAGAGGAAGTCCAGATTATCCATGTAGATACTCTGCCTTCCATGAGGTTGAGTAGTTTAAGCATAAACTATGCATAGTGAACACTTTCCAAAGATTATGAGAATTCGGGGAAAAAAGAGTACCGAAGCCAGGTGATCAAGGTTAACACCAATAGTGATAAGTAACAATACATGCCCTTGCTATGCTATAAGAATGGTGTTTTTTTCTGTAGTCTTCTTCCCAGAACCATGAGAAAAGCATCATGCAAATCCTAATTGAGGAACATTCTACAAAACACCTAACCAGCACGTGTCAGAACTGTCAAGGTCATAGAAAACATAAAGATCCGCAAAACACAGCCAAGAACAGCCTGTAATATGATATTTGTGATGAGATCCCAGACAGGAACAAAGCATAAAGGAAAATCTAATAGAATATAAATAAATAGGAGCTTTAGTTAATAATAGCTTTTATATGTATTCATTAATTGTGACATACCTTATCATTGAAAGATGTTACAGATAGAAGAACCAGAGTATGATAGATGTGGAAAACTGTGTACTATCTTCACAATTTTCCTGTAAATCTGAAACTATTCTAAAAGTAAATGTTTATTAAAAAAAATTTAAGCGCGGCTGATCTTTAAAGTAGTATCATTATGCAGCTGATGTCATAATTGAAATATTAATAATATAACATTCATGTTTGCTGATGTGGAAACAATTCAAAAATACATTATAACTAAAAAGCACGTGACAAAAAAGGTTATTGTGACTCATTCTATGCAAAAATTTAAACACACACATAGATGCACACAAATATTTGGAAGGTTAACCCCACTGAAGTATGGTGACTTTAGCAAAAGCAGTGGCATTTAGGGTTGTTGCAAATGGGGTGCACGTTGGCATAGATTTGTTTTGTCTGTATGTTTCTCCTATTGAATATTTTATAATGAGCATGTCTTTGTAGATATTTGTAAATTACTTATGATTTAAACCCCTTGAATATACTTTAACATCTGTCTGCTACCAAGCCTACCTTGATCAATTATTCCCTTTTACTCCATAACATGAAGTATTTTTTCCAATGTGTCTTCTGCTGAGCATGTAAACAAGAATAAGTTTTTCCCGGGTTAAAAAGAAAAATAGGAAAACAAAACAAAAAGTGTTCCTTTTGTCTATTAGTTACTCCATATCATTTTTTCTTTTGCTGCCAAAATTCCTGAAAGTGTTATCACCCTTGTTATTTTCTACTGTCCTCTCTATTTTTCTCACTGTCAGTTCACTGCCTGCTGTTACCTCTACTCATTCTAATGTTATGACAGCCTCCCTGATGGAAGTGCTGGGTCTGGGACGCAAGAGCTCTGGGCTCTACAGTTGGGACTTTACATAGCTTACTTTACTTTCCTAAACTTGCTTTCCACAGCTCTAAAAGGAGGATTAGGACTATATCTATCTTGGTTTGTATGACAAATAATATATTTCGGTAAGTGTTGATCAGGAGATCTAGAAACAAGACCAAGAATCTGACCTTTCTTTTCTTCACTACTACTGGTCTCCAGCAAGCCCTCGTCATCTTTCTCCTGGATTAGCGCCCTCGATGACTAGTGCACTGGGCCAACTAACCTCCTTGATAGTTCTCACTGCTTCTGCCCTCACATCCCTTCAAATCTCTCTGGACACAAAGTCCTGATAGGAGCTATAAAAACCTAAATAAGAGCGTGTCTCTCTTCTCAAAACCTCACAGAGCTTAGCATTGCACAAGAATGCGAGTTTAATGTAGTGTGAGTGTGTCTGTGTATCATCGCAGTGGGATGAACAAGTATGTCAGATAAAGAAGAGGTGCCTGCGTGGCTCATTTGGTTAAGCATTGACTCTTGATTTCAGCTCAGGTCATGATTGCAGGTCCTGAGATGGAGCCCTGTGTAGGGCTCTGCACTGGGTGTGGAGCCTGCTTAAGATTCTCTCTCCCTCTGCCTCCCCCCGCCCACCAACTACCTGTCTCAAAGCCAATAAAGGGTATGTTATTAAGCAGATGACTGCTGTAGGCAACTGGGGCTAATCCCACTGGTGAATGCTGAGAGACAGTGTGAAGAATGCCTCAAAGTACTTTCAACCAGGATTTAAGGAGCTGAGGATTTTGTCAGGAATATCCGATCAGTTATTGGTTCAAGATTGCTGGAAAAGGTGGTGAAAAGAAAGTACAAGCTCCCAGCGTGCCTCACCTGCTCCTCTCTTGAGCCCAGCAGACTAGCAGCTAAGGAAAGAACTCAGGTAAAGGCACAGAAAGGTAATGGTGTAGGTGGGGAGGGACAAGAGGATATGGCTGGGTGGCTGACAGCATCTGCTGAAGTTCTTTTTCAATTATTTTATGAATTTTATTTCCTTCCTAACGCTATTGATTACTCAGAAACCTTCAGGAAATAGATGGCACACTCAAAGGGGTCAAATGGAAAGAGTTTACAAAAAGACTATTTACAAGTACATGGACAAATTCTAAAAATCCCACAAGTTATAAGAATGCTAGGTGGACTAATCTTATTTCCATTGTCTGAAGGAGCCAGGGAGGGAGCAGTTACTTGAAATTACAAGATCTGTAGCTTACTGTGTATAGGGAAAAAAAGTTGCTGCCAAGCCATACCCTACTGGGGAAGACCCTGAGAAAAAATACTCAGATGCTCACTCTTTCCCTCCAGTCTTCTCCCTTTGTTTTTCATTGGCCAAACCAACAAGAAGCCAGAAAACAAGGGAGTCAAGCAGTACTTGAGGTCAGTGGCCAGAGCTCAAAGCACAGTAGGATAATGAGAAGTGGTTCCAGAAGAGTTGTTGGAGACTATCTAGCATACCTGAGTATAATGTAAACTCCATGAAAGTGTGAAGTTTTCAGTTTTATTGAGAAATAATTGACATATAAAATTGTGTAAGTTTAAGATATACAACATGTTAATTTTACATATGTATATATTGCAGGACAATTACCATCATAGCCTTAGTAAGCACCTCCATCACATCCCATAATTATTTCTTTTTTCCTAAACTTTTCAGATGATTATAGAAACCCTACAAGAAGGAGGTCAATAATAAACATAATGACATAAAATGGAAGTTGAATTACTTGAGATAGATTAAAACTAAAAACATATGATAAATGTATTTAAATGCAAAGGAAAATACGTTTATTTCATGGAAGTACTAAATAAACAGTAGAATTATTGTTCCAGAAATGTAACTATGCTCCCTTTGTGCTCTGACCCCCGGCCTCCGTTCTAAAGTCTCTTCATTCTATGTGTGTGCTCTAATCCTGGATCTGGGGCTAAGTTTTACCCCATGTCCAGGTCCCGGGACATGAGAATATATTACACAGCATATGATAAAGAGGAAAATACCAACAGCTAGAAGTGAATTAGAGAAGCAACTAGGAGTAGTGAGTAGAAGTAAAACTCCTCATTTTCTATAGGTTTTCTTTTTTTGAAATTCAGAAAAGTGAAGGAAATCATGAATGGACTCTCTGAAGCCATGGGGCTCTTTCAAAGGCCGTCCTTTTCTTTAGTATCAGCATTGGTTACTTCAATACAATCATACATTCTGTTCTTTGAATGCTTCACATTTTCCAAGATAAATCTGTGGAAAACAGAAAATGGATTCTTCACTCTTTGATTTTTTTTTTATCTCTAATGTTACATTCTTTCAACTCTTCAAAGTGTTACTAGAATCTAAATGTACAACCTGTTTACTAGAGAACTAATAGAGTCTGGATCATCTGAATTGCTTCCCCTATCTTTCTGTTTTTTGCTTACAAGTATGAATCATATTTCTATAAACAAACATCATTAATAGAATATTTTTCTTAAAAAAATGCAAAACAACCTACTCTAATATGTAATATCAAAAAACTTTGCTCTTACGTTTAGTTATTTGCATTTCTCCATCCTAACATGTTTATGTTGCATGCATCCTTCACCAGACCGTCATTCTTTCTTGTCTGCGTAGGCATTAGTCATTAGATGGGGACCTTCTTGGGGGAAAGTAAATACATTATTCATAAGTGTATCAGCTGGCTTCCAGCATCCCACAAGAGGTAAGCATTCTATATGTTGTGTGAAATTGACAGGGTCTCAGAAACCAATTATGCACTCATTTGGCAATATTTAAAATTTATCAAAACTACCAAGTGCAAGATACAATAAAATGTACAGATGTACAATTTTATAGGAAGTGTTTGTGAATATATGTGTTTGGAATTTAGAGTTTTTAATTTGGGGGGGGAGTAGATTTTAGAATGATAATGTCATCCCATGGCATTTTCAAGTCACGTTTTTAAGCTCTAGACAGCACCAGCTTTGAACTCACATCAGCTGAACTCAGGCTTTGCCACTCAATGAGTTCAGATCAGGTCAAATTTTGGTGCCAAATAAAGTAATATTATTTTAAAAATCTGGTTTTAAGCATTGGTATTTTTTAAACTTCAGAATTGTGGACTGTGGAGCATATTGTGAGACAGTGGGGGATAGGACTTTTTTTTAAGATAGATATTTATTTGTTTGTTTGTTTATTTAGAAAGGGAGAGAGAGTGTGTGTGAGCAGAGGGAGGGCAGAGGGAGAGGAAGAAAGAGGATCTCAAGCAGACTCCACGCTGAGCACGGAGACCGACATGGGGCTCAGTCCCAGGACCCTGAGATCATGACTTGAGCCAAAATCAAGAATTGGTTGCTTAACTGACTGAGTCACCCAGGCACCCCTAGGACTTTTTTAAAGGACCTTAAAATCTTATCTGAGAAGTAAAACAAATCTTTAACAGGAAGGAGGAGATATTTCACTTTGAGCTAGGGTCACAAATTAAGCAAAGGAAGGAGAAGAAATAGAATCAATATCTACTGTGGAAGTTATGACCAGGTTTCAGTGAATAATGAGAGGGGGAAAGGACAGGCATTGCATGGGAGAAAAAGCATAAAGAAACAGAGAAGTGAGAAAAATACTTCAGGAAAGGCAAAAAGGCCCAGAGGATCAAGGTATAGATCTTGGGAAGGGGTCGAGATGGTAAATATGTTGTGGTTAAGTTATAGGGGACTTGTGTTTTGTTCTCGTTTTTTTTTAAAGCTTTCTATCACCTCTTCTAAGATCACTATCCACTATCAGTTATGCTGGCACTACTGATGGTTCCCAAATTGCTAACTTTATTTTATTTAATTTTATTAAATTTTTATTTTAATTCCAGTAGAGTTAACATACAGTGTTATATTAATTTCAGGTGTACATTATAGTGATTCAACACTTCCATACTTTTCTCCATGTTCATCATGATTCTCTTTAATCTCCATCACCTATTTAACCCATCCCTCCACCAAGCTCCCCCCTAGTAACCATCAGTTTGTTGACTATAGTTAACAATTTGTTTCTTGGTTTGTGTGTGTGTCTCTTTTTTTTTCCTCTTGCTATTTTGTTTTGTTTCTTAAATTTCATGTATGAGTGAAATCATATGGTATTTGTCATTCTCTGACTTATTTTGCTTAGCATAATACTCTAGATCTATCCATGTTGTTGCAAATGGCAAGATTTTATTCTTTTTATGGCTGAATAATATTTCATTGTATATATTTACTACCTCTTCTTTATCCATTCATCTATAGATGCACATTTGAGCTATTTTCATAGTTTGACTATTGTAAATAATGCTGCTATAAACATAGGAAGGCATATATCCCTTTGAATTAGTATTTTTGTATTTCAGTGGTAAATGCCCAGTAGTTCAATGGACTGTACGGTAGTTCCATTTTTAATTTTTTGAGGAAACTCCATACTGTTTTTCACACTGGCTGAAATACTTTACATTCCTACCAACAGTGCATGAAGGTTCCTTTCCCTCCACATCCTTGTCAACAGTTGTTTTTTTTTTTTTTTCTTGTTTTTGATTTTAGCAATTCTGACAGGTGTGAGGTGATATATCATTGTTGATTTCATTTGCATTTCCCTGATGATGAGTGATGTTGGGCATCTTTTCATGTGTCTGTTGGCCATCTGGATGTCTTCTTTTAGAATTTTCTTGAGGATTTTTGCATCTATGTTCATATATATTGGCTCTTAGTTCTCTTCTTTTGTGGTGTCTTTATCTGGTTTTGGTATCAAGGTAGCACTGGCCTTCTAGAAGGAATTTGGAAGTTTTCCTTCCTCTTCGAGTTTTTGGAATAGCTTAAGAAGTACAGCATTTGCTGCATCCCCAAAATTTGGACCATTGTGTTTCCATTTTCCTTTGTTTCTATGTAATTTCTTATTTCATTTTTTTTAAAGATCTTATCTATTTATTTGACAGAGAGATAACAAGCAGGGGGAGCTGCAGAAGCAGGTTCCCTACTGAGCAGGAAGCCCAACACGGGGCTCGATCCCAGGACCCCAGGATCATGACTTGAGCTGAGGTCAGACACTCAACTGACTGAGCCACCCAGGCATCCCTAATTTTTTATTTCTTCTTTGATTTCTTGGCTGAATTATTCATTCTTTAGTAGCATGATTTTTAGCCTCCATGTATTTGTGCTCTTTCCAGATTTTTTCTTGTGACTAATTTCTAGTTTCACAGTGTGGTCACAAAAGATGCATACTAAGACTTCAGTCTTTTTTAATTTGTTGGGACTTGTTTTGTGGCATAATATGGGATCTATTCTGGAGAATTTTCTGTATACACTTGAAAAGAATGTGTATTCTGTCTTAGGATAGAATGTTTTGAATATATCTGATAGATCCATCTGGTCCAGTGCATCATTCAAAGCAGCTGTTTCCTTGTTGATCTTCTGTTTGGATGATCTGTCCATTGATGTAAGTGGGGTATTAAAGTCCCCTACTCTTACTGTATGACTACCAATTACTTCCTTTATGCTTGTTATTAACTATTTTTATTTATTTAGGTGTCCCAATGTTGGGTGCATAAATATTTACATTGTTATATATTCTTTTTGGATTGCCCTCTTTATTATATAGTGTCTTTGTTTCTTGTTACACTCTTTCTTTTAAAGCCTATCTTGTCTGTTATCAGCATTGCTACCCTGGCTTTCTTTTGGCATCTGTTTGCATGGTAAATGTTTTGCCATCCCCTCACTTTCAATCTGCAGGTGTCTTTAGGTCTGAAATGAGTCTCCTGCAGGCAGTATATACATGGGTCTTGTGGGGTTCTTTGTTTTGTTTTGTTTTGTTTTGCTTTTTTGTTTTTAATCTACTCTGTCACCCTGTGTCTTTTGATTGGAGCATTTAGTCCATTTACATTCAAAGCAATCACTTATAGGTGTGTACTTACTATTATTTTTATTTGTTTTGTGGTTGTTTTTGTAGTTTTTCTCTGATCCATTTCTTGCTATTTTTCATGGTTTTTTTTTTTTTACCTTCTTTAGTGATACACTTGGATTTCTTTTTGTTTATTCTTTGTCTATTACTGATTTTTGATTTGTGATTAACATCAGATTTGTAAATAACACTTTACATATAACAGTCTATATTAAGTTGATGGTCGCTTAAATCTGAAACCATTCTTTACTCCTCTCGCCCTCCCCCATGTTTTAGGTATATCGTATTATATATTGCATCTTTTTTTTTGTTTATTAATCCCTTGACTGATTTTTATAGAAATACTTATTTTTAACTACTTTCATGTTTTTTACTTTTCATACTCTCATTTACGGTCTTTCTTTCCCACTCAAAGAGTCTCCTTTAATATTTCTTGTAGGGCTGGTTTAGTAGTCATGAATTCCTTTAACTTTTGTTTACCTGAGAAACTCTTTATCTTCCCTTCTATTCTGACTGATATCTTTGCTGGATAGAGTATTCTTGGCTGCAGATTTTTCCCTTTCAGCACTTTGAATCTATCATACTACTCCCATCTGGCCTACAGATTTCTCCTGAAAAATTCACTGATAGCCTTTGGGGTTTCCCTTGGATGGAACTGTCTTATTTTGCTTCTTTTAAATTTTTTTTTTGTCACTTCTTTTTGCCATTTTAATTACTATATGTTTTGGTGTGGACTTCCTTGGGTTGATTAGTGTAGGGGACCTCTTTGCCTCCTGAATCTGCATATCTATTTCCTTCCCCCAGATTAGGGAAGTTTTCAGCTATTATTTCTCCAAATAAATTTTCTGTCCCTTGTTTTCTCTCTTCTTCTTCTGGGATCTCTATAATAACAATGTTATTATGCTTGATGGACTCACTGAGTTGTCTAAAAGTATTCTCAATTTGCATAGTTATTTTTCTCTTATTTGTTCAGCTTGATTATTTCCCATTACTCTGTCTTCCAGATCATTAATTCATTCCTCTACTTCCTCTAGCCTGCAATTTATTCCAGTATGTGTATTTTAATTTTATTTTTTTGTGCTCATCATCTTTGGTTGTTTCTTTTTTATCTCTTTAACGGTCTTACTGATGTCCCCCACTCTTTTCTCAAATCCAGTATCATTATGATCATTACTTTAAATTATCTATCAGACATATTACTTATATCTGTTTCACTTAGGTCTCTGGCTGTGGTTTGGTCCTGTTCTTTCATTTAGGATACAGTCCTCTGTCTCTTCATTTTGTCTAACTCTTTGTGTCTGTTTCTGTGTGTGAGGAAGTCAGCTATGTCTCCTGCTCTTGAAGGTAATAACCTAATGAAGCAAAGATCCTCTAGTGTCCTGCAGTGCAGTGGTTCCTCATCCCTAGGACCCGATGCATCAGGGAATGTTTCCTATGTGTGTTATGTGTCCTGTGCTCTTGAGTCCTGGTGTTTTTTTCCTCAGTCCAGTTGTTTGCAGAGGCTCTCTTTGCCTGTTGTGGGTACTTTTTGTTCCCCACCCATGTGGGGCATGTTTTAACAAGGTGTGTGCTGGCATGTGTACAAAATGAGACTGGCTGCCACCAGAACTGAGGCCCCACAAAACACATGGATCAGGAGAAGAGGTGTTGGAGGGGTTTGTGTCAGCCATCTGCAGTAAGGGGGCTGCAGGGCAGGGACTAAGGCAAATGTGACTGGGAAGGGACCATCTGCCTAAGCATGAGGGGATAGGGCTTGCTATAAACAAGTTAGGTAGTGGGTATAGGTGCTCTGCTGGTTCCTGCAGGTGGAGGTGTTTATGCTGGGGAGTGGGAGAAGGGAATGGCGCATGCCAACTCCTTTCTTCCCAGAGGGGTCTTCATGTGATCCCTGACTCTCAGACACACTCTGAGATGAGTAAGTAGCTCTCACTCTCCTATGCCCCAGGCATTTTGCAAGCCGCTGGCTCTATGCTATATCTGCACAGGTTGTTTGTGGTGCTGTTTCTTTAAGGGCAGGGATTCAGCTCCTCATGCCCTCCAGGTTCTCCCAAAATCAAGCCCACTGATTTTTAAAATTCCAGGCTTTAAGTCCTGCTGGTTGCAAAAATGCATGAAATTCGGCCCCTCTTGCTTTCAAAGCCAATTGTAGGGATTTATCTTTCCCATGAAGGATCCCTGATGTGATGGTCTCTTTCTCACCCTTCTCTTCAACCCTAGCTCCCTCCTGATACCATACGCTAAGATCTATTTTGCTCCCAAACCACATCTATACTCTTCCTAACTTCTTATGTACGGCCTTTTCTCTACCTTTACTTGTGGAATTTGTTCTACTAGTCTTTGGATCACTTTTCAAATTATTTTATGCTGATATGAGTGTTATTTAGTTGTTTCTCTGGGACAGGGAGAATTCAGGGTCCTCCTACTCTGCCATCTTCCCTGCCTCTTCTCTCCCAAACTTCTAACTTTAGACAGACCATTCCTAAGAACAAGTGATGCATATTTCCAGCAGCTTACTGTATCTACCCACCTCTGTAATCCAAAGATTTCTTAAACTTGATTTACCCAAAACCTTATTTGTCTTTAATTAAATCATTATTTATTAGCCAATGTCCACTGAGGCTCACTGGTAAAAATTATATTCCCGACAGTGCTTATAACCTCATGGGAAAGCAGACATTATTCAGGTAATTGCATTGAGGAAGTTAAATTACAAATGAAGGATGATCTGAAGGAAGGTAAGAATGTCCTTCTTAGACAGTGTGCAAGAAGTCCACTCTTCATTTGGTGGCGCTGATGTTCCCTGAGAAAATGATCTCTGAGATAAGTTATGAGGTTGAAGAGGAAAGGAATGCTGTATCAGTTGAGGAGAAGCAGTGCAATGTCCCAGGGTGTAGGCACTGGAAATATTGAAAGTAATATTGATAGAATACAGAGTGAAGTGGAGAGGGGAACAGACCAGATGAGAACTGACCACACAGGGCCTTGTGAGCTGCTTTAAAGATTTGAGTCTTTATCATTTGAGCAGGGAAAGGATTTTGGCATTATCAGTATATATATATATATATGTGTGTGTGTGTGTGTGTGTGTGTGTGTGTGTGTGTGTTGACCTTCCCCTAAATTGTATTGAAGTTGGCTACATATGAATTTAAGCATCATTTATTCCCTGGTTAGCTGTTAGTTATTTTAAACTTTACTAAAGAACATACACTTAAATGTTCATAAAACGTAAATGTACAGCACAACAAATTTATATAAAGTGAACACCAAAAACTCCCCGCTTATATCATGAAATCAAACAATGCCAGTATACATTCCTTTCTTCCACTGAAAGGGTAATAACTACACTGTTCAAATTTATAGAAATCATTCTTTTATTAGTTTTACCACTTAAATAGTTTTACCACTTAAATAATGTAATGGTTATAAATCATGCCATTCAGAACATTCTTGAATATCTTGGCACATATTGGCATGTAATTTTCCTAGAACAAATACCAAGAAGTATACATAGTCATATATACGGGTATATTTAAACCAACATACATATAATGTAAAATTATATACTTTTATATACCTTTTCCTATATTCTGTTTTTCATTTTTATTCTTTCATTGCATCATTATAGATTATTCTTCCTTCCCTATCTTTCAGTTAATTATCTCTTCTGCATCTTATCAGTTGAGTTCTTAATTTAGGCTGTTGTTTTGGTTGTTACATTGTTTTAGTTCCAGAATTTCTACTAGCATTTTTTTTATTACAGATTTTATTTATTTGACAGACAGAGAGAGCTCAAGCAGGGGGAGTGGCAGGCAGAGGGAGAGGGTAAAGCAGGCTCCCCGCTGAGCAAGGAGCCCAACACAGGGCTGGATCCCAGGACTCTGGGATCATGACCTGAGCCAAAGGCAGATGCTTAATTGAGCCACCCAAGCGCCCCTAGCCTTTTTAAAAAAATTATCATTAAAAAAAATAGATCTGCCCCACACATTTCTTAAATTAGTAGTCTCTATTTGTCTAATAAAATTGTTTGCTATGATGGAAACATTCTATAAATCAGTATTGCACAGTTACATATAACTATTAAGATGTTGAAATAGGGCTCACAAAACTGAAGAACTAAATTTTTACTTTTATATAATTTTAATTACTTAAAATTTAAGGTAGAATAGCTGCAAGTCTCTAATAACTTCCATATTGGACAGCAATGGTCTCTATGTTATGATTATATCATGAATATATATCTTTACAATCCAATTATACTTAAAAAAAAAACTAACATGCTTCATCTGAAAAAAATTAAAAATATAGAGAGTTATAATCAGTTAAGTAAGATTTGCTCATCAGTATTCATATTTTGGTTATAATTATAGGTATACGTGTGCATGTATATTTGTGTCTGAAGTTCTATATGTAAATGTACACATATATACACATGCACACAATATAAATAAAATAAACTTTTTCAATGTTGTAATATGTACTTTAATAGCCTTCCCTTTTTCATAATATTTATCAAAGAATTTTTGTCATTACATAATCTCTAAAATCATAGTCTATAATGATTATATAAGATTTCGTCTTTTGTTTCTGTCATAATTTAAACATACTCCTGCTGAACATTTAGACTGTTTACAATGTTTTGCTACTATTACTAACATGATTATGAATCATCTGTGGATATAAATGACAAACTTTAAATCTGGTTGATTTCTTAGGATTACAAGGATACGATGAAATTGCTAGAATAAATTATCCAAATATTAAAACATTTTTGTCATATATTGCCAAAATGCTTCCCTAGAAAGTTGTACCAATTTACGTTTCTATTGGAGGAACATAAGGATGTGTGTTCTTTTTATTGGTATATATTTTGTCATTTGACCTGAATTTTCACCACCAAATGTAACTCTTTAAGTATGTAAAGGATTTCTTCTATTTGTCACCTAATATTTTTCTCAGTTCTATTTTATTTGAACTCTTAAGGGCTTAAGGCTAAAACTACCCTGTCCATTTTGAATCTTTCTCTTGTCTTCATCTCCTTGAAACCACATTGCTGTGTGTTTGTTCCTTTATTTCTCCTCTACCGCTCCCTGTCACCTTTCTTTCCTTTCTCTACATGTGGTATTTGCCATAGTTCTGGTCTTCTTTATTATCTTTGTCCCATAACATCTTTCTTAAATTCCCTTTCCTGTCTCATTCAGCTCTCCTATCTTCAAACCTCAGTCTCATATCTATATTTCCAGCCTGTCATGTCTTCTGAGATCAAATCTCACTTTTCCAATATGCCTTCTGAATATTTGGCTGCTTGTTCCTACTGACACCCACCATGTCTAGATCTGAATTTTAATACTATCCTTGATGCCCAGCCCAACCTAACCCAACTCCCAGTATGTTCTGATTTTTCCCTTTCTGTAAGTAATCTCATACTTATCTGGGTTTAAAGCTCTTTTCCCTCTCTTCCTTTGTCTCACATATCTACACAAGTCTTCAAGAATGATTGAATCATTATTTACAATATCAATCAAAAGCATGTCTTACCTTCTGTTACTGCTGTTTCCATGCTAGAACAGGACCTTATCACCATGACAATTTTCTCCTAAATGGTGTTTCTGCTTTTAAACTTTCCTTTCATTAATCCATTCTTCACAATGCTTCTCTCTTTTTATTTAAATTCAATTAGCCAACATATAGTACATCATTAGTATCAGATGTAGTGTTCAACAACCCATCAGTTGCATATAACACACAGTGGTCATCACATTATGTACCCTCCTTAATGCTCATTGCCCAGTCACCCCACCCCCCTGCCCACCTCCCCTCCAGCAACCCTGTTTGTTTCCTATAGTTAAGAATCTCTCATGGTTTTTCTCCCTCTCTGATGACTTCTCATTCAGTTTTCCCTTCCTTCCCGTATGATCCTCTGTGCTGTTTATTATACTCCACATAGGAGTGAAACTATATGATCATTGTCCACACTTGCTAAATGCCAGTAACACTGTCCAAGCCTGTGACAACCAGAACTTCTCCCACACATGGCCCAAATGTCCCTTCTGGGGACAATGCTGCCCCTGAGGAGAACAAATGATCTAGTCTAGTCCTCTTGTTTTATAGACAAGTAAATTGAGGGCCAGTGTTTAAATGACTGGTCCAAGGTCTCTCAGCGGGATAGAGGCAGAACAATGAATAGTTTCTCTGATTCCTGTCCAGAGGGCTACATTCCTTCCTAGTACTCCCAAAACATTTTGGGAAATGAAAGGTCAAATTAAAATTCTTCCAATTTTTCAAACAGAAACTAAAAGAATTTGTGATCATTAAACCAGCCCTGCAAGAAATGTTAAAGGGGATCCTGTAAGTGAGGAGAGAGCCCAAAAGTAACATAGACCAGAAAGAAACAATCTATAGAAACAGGGACTTTATAGGTAATAAAATGGCACAAAATTCATATCTTTCAATAGTTAATCTGAATGTAAATGGGCTAAATGCTCCAATCAAAATACACAGGGTATCAGATTGGATAAAAAAGCAAGACCCACCCATAAACTGTCTACAAGAATCTCATTTTATTTAATTAATTAATTTATTTTTATAAAAATTTTTTATTATGTTAGTCACCATACAGTACATCCCAAGTTTTTGATATAAAGTTCCATGATTCATTACTTGCGTATAACACCCAGTGCACCATGCAATATGTGCCCTCCTTAATACCCATCACCAGCCTATCCCGATCCCCCACTCCCCTCCCCTCTAAAGCCCTCAGTTTGTTTCCCAGAGTCCATAATCTCTCATGGTTCATTCCCTCTGCTTTTTACCCCCCCCTTCCTTCTTCACTTTCTTCTCCTACCAATCTTCCTACTTCTTATGTTCCATAAATGAGTGAAACCATATGATAATTGTCTTTCTCTGTTTGACTTATCTTGCTTTAGCATTATCTCCTCTAGTCCCGTCCATGTTGCTGCAAATGTTGAGAAATCATTCTTTTTGATGGCTGAGTAATATTCCATTGAATATATGGACCACATCTTCTTAATCCAGTCATCTGTTGAAGGGCATCTTGGGTCCTTCCACAATTTGGCTATTGTGGACAATGCTGCTCTGAACATTGGGGTGCATATGGCCTTCTCTTCACTACGTCTTTATCTTTGGGATAAATACCCAGTAGTGCAATTGCTGGATCATAAGGTAGCTCAATTTTTAACTTTTTAAGGGACCTCCATGCTGTTTTCCAAAGTGGCTGTACCAACTTGCATTCCCACCAACAATGTAAGAGGGATCCCCTTTCTCCACATCCTCTCCAACATTTGTTGTTTCCTGCCTTGTCATTTTTTGCCATTCTAACGGCATCAGGTGGCATCTCAATGTGGTTTACAAAATTAAACACATTGATACTAATACAATAATAGTAGGAGATTTCAACACCCCACTCAAAGCAGTGGGCACATGATCTAAGCAGAAGATCAACAGGGAAACAAGGGCTTCAAATGATGCACTGAGCCAGAAGAACTTCACAGATATATACAGAGCATTCCACCCTAAAGCAGCATAATATACATTCCTCTCAAGTGCACATGGAACATTCTCCAGAATAGATCACATAATAGGTCACAAATCAGGTCTCAAATCAGTTACCAAAAGATTGGGATTATTCCCTGCATATTTTTAGAATATAATGCTTTGAAACTTGAACTCAATCACAAGAGGAAAGTTGGAAGGAACTCTTCACAGTGCTTCTAAACTACTCTATTTAATTTATCATTTTGAGGTACCATGCTCTTCATCAAAAGTCGTTAGTATCTTTCTCTTGTCTTCTAAGCAAACCCAAGTTCCAGAATTTATAATTTTTCCATCCACCCAGCCATTCAAAATTTATTAAGTGCCTACATAAAGTTTTATTCTGAGCACTGTCATTTAGCTCCTAGAGTTACTTGGCCCTCATTTGCAGAGAGCTGGAAGTACCTGGGGGTGTTCCTACCCTCAAGGCTTCCACCCAATTAATGACTGAGAGATGCAGAAATAAGAAAGCTCCAGATTCATTACCTGGATTTTAATAGGTCTGAGGCTTATATTTCTAAATCAGAATACTCTCAAGTTTCCTGATAGCATGAGGCTGAAGCCCATTCTCTCTGGGCTTTTTTTTTTTTTTTTTGGGATTACACCCTTGCCTGGCCTCTTCTCTTTCTTTGTTCTGCTTCAGCCAGTGTCTTGTTTCCTTAATGAATAACTTGCACAGAAGTTGTCCTCTTAGGCTCTATTTCTGGAATATCCTTGGCAGGACACTTTTACTCAAACCAGAGACATGATCGCTACTGCAAAGGAGCTCACACCAAGTAGAAAAACAGGCATACAATCAGCAATTTCAGTTTTAATATGATATCTTCCATAGTAGTAGTATGTTCGAAGTCCAGTGACATGAGAAGAAATATCTATCTCAGATGAGAGAATTCAGAGTAGAATGTCTATATCCTGAAAGTTATGTCTGATCTGAAATCCAAAGAGAAACTATTCAGAGGGATAGATAAAAATATCATGATATTACAACATGACATTTTTCAAGAACTACAAATAAATAATTCATTATTATAAAAGTACAGTATGTGACACAGTAAAAAAAAAATTGAGTTGGTTCTGGAAGGTGGTTAAAATGGCAGAAATATGGACTCAAAGTACTTATAGAGTACCTTCACAGGAGTTTGTCTGTTTTATCTGCTGAAGATGGTAAAGAAATGAAGAAATTAGGAAAGTGATGCCATCGGATTTAGAGTTTCAACTATTGCTCTGGCAGCATTATGAGGGACTGGAAGAGTGGAGATTTGAACATTGGATGTAGGGCTAGCACAGAGAGAAGATTATCAGAAATTAAATACCATGGTGAGTAAGAAAAGCTGAGGAGGGATGATAATGAGAGATAATAGAAGGAATAACTGGCAGTGCTTAATAATTCACTAAGTCTGAGGATAGATAAAGAAGATTCTAGGCTTTGGACCCCTCCCAGTAACCCAATCCAATGGATATTTTTTAGTCTTTATCTTAAACTAATGCAGCATTTCCTTTTCTTCTGCAGGTTCTTGTTCAATTGTTTTGTTAGATTTTCTGTATTTTCCAAATTCTCTACATTGGCAATCTATTATATATTCACCTTTTAAATAGAGTAGATAGTAAAATGGAATCATAACATATAGATTCCTTACTAAAGAATTGTTAGGCTAATCATGTAAAAGGATTTTAAATAATATAGATATGGAAAAGAGATGTATATGTTCAAACTCACACATAACTAAAGAAATGTCAATTAAATGTCAGTGTCAGATTGGCAAAAATGTTAAGTGTAAAATATCCCATTTGGGCAGGTATGGAGGAAAGCAACATGCTAATGCACTACCAGTGAATATAATGGATAAAATTTCTGGAGAGCAGTTGAACAATCTCTGGGCAATTAAGATGCTCATTGCTTTGATCCAGCAATGGTACTGTTAATAATTTGAAATAAAAAGCAATTTAGATAAATATATGAAGATGCTGGTTACATTATATTTGTAATAGCAAAAAAAAGCAATGAAAATTATTTAGAAGTCTATTAATAGGAACTAATTAAATGCATTATAAATGACCATTCCGTAGAATGTTATTCAAATGTTATATAGAAAGCATTGAGATGAAAATGGCCAATAAATATCTGCTTGCAAAAGAATGGTAGAAATGGTTTTGTGGAACATAATCTCATCACCACATAATGAGAATATACATGCATTAAAAATTTCTGAAAAGATGCACCTGAAAGTGTACAACTGGGGCTTGCAAATGATGTGTCTTTGCTACTGTCGTATATTTGTTCCCATGACAAATAGTAGTTTGGCTTTAAAATGAATAACAAGAAAGGGGCAATAACTAGATAATGCAGGGAAGCAGCTTGGTTTTTTTATGTGTCTGAAAAGAGGAGATGAGATGTAAAGATTTTATATAATTTTCTTGAAATTAAATAAAAATAAAATCCTCATAGGAACAACTTAGGATAGTGGGAAGGTCATTTACAGGTAGGGAAATGGAGGCTAATTGCACACTTCATGACTATCTAATGGAGGCCTAGAAGTTAGGTCTCCTGACCCCTTGCTGAGTGTTCTCTCCATTATTTTAAGTGATAGTATATGTACAAAAAGAAAATCAAATCAACTAAGATGCAAATGTTCTCAGCCATTATTTTTACCTTCTCTGAATATATGGAATTGATTATAAGTTCATAAATAAATTTAAAAATTTTGGAGGGTTGACTGTGAGACACTAAAGTTTCAGTGTATACTAAATCAGAATATTTTGATTCGATATCGTTGCTCTAAAAGGGAGCTTTCAAAAGCACTGAGAAATATGACTCAACTTGTGTCCCTAACTTAAAAGAAGAGATATCGGGGAATTAGAAGCAAATAAACTATGTAGTAGCGCCTAAAAATTGTAAGGAAGAATGTACCAAATATCTTACCTATTTCACACATTAGCTGACATGTCTTCAATAATTTACCTCTTAAGCACAGTGTAAGTGAAATATTAGCACATATTATCTGGAGCAGCACCAATTGATTTGTTTGTTGCTACAAAGTATAAATGCCCAATCATATAAAATTTCAAGCATCACTCTATGGAAAGTGAGAAGTTAATCACTAAGAATGTGAGTGAAAAGACCACTATGTACTTCCTTTGTTAGAATTGCCTTTTATTGAAAGTATTGAGTCACTAACAAAAAAATTTAATTACCTTACTCAACCACTTCTAGGAAATTACAAATAAATTTTGTTATTTTAGGATAATAAGGAGAGATTTTCTTTTGTGGTTTTCAATATATTAACAATGAATTTGTTTTCTAGTTTTGTTCAAGATATTTCTTCCAATGCTTCATTCAAATTTCGCTGACTTTTTATCATGTATTGAAATTCATACATACGGTTTTACATGTATGTTTGCCAATTCAATATTACTAATTTAATAAACTGAGGGAAATAAAATAAAGACAAAAATTGGTGAATATTTAAAGATAAAATATAATGATATGTCAGTGTTTCTCTTTGCTTTTGTAACAATCATAATTCTAATTTAAAACATGCTAACAATAATTAAAAATCTATATTACATTTAATCAGTATTTTTGTACATATGTCAGTTCCTACAAATATTCTAATTCCAGTTTAGTAAATTGATATGTAAATATATTTTGCAAGACAGATGATCTTAGAAGATTAACTTGAAATTCCAAGTAGAGTAGTAAATTAAAATTTCTACTTCCTGTGCTGGAGAGCACATTTTTTTACACACATGTAATTTATTTATTTGTTTGTTTACTTGATGGCTTTAGGTTTATTCTGAGGGAAAGTAGAGTTTGGGGCTCTTGAAACACACTTGTGAGGCATGGAGAGCACTTTTAATGCCATATGAAGTTTGGATATTAGTGTTCAGCACTTAAAATTTATCATAGGTGTTTGGACTAAAATCTCTAAGTATTAGAAGAGATACATCTGTTCCTTAAGTTCCCAACACTATACATGCTATGGGAATGTATGATTTTACAAGGAGATGAGTGATATTCAATGGTTAATCACCAATATTTAACAGAAGAGCTGCGTTGTGGACCTTATATTTCCCTCCTCTTTCCTTCAGGAAAAAGTCTCATTTGTGATTCCTTAGCATTGGAATCCCTGGAGTTCTTTAATGGAAAAAATGTTGCCCTGTACTATACGCATTGAACATCATTGGCAGCATTGTGCTTAATTTTTGGGGGATGATGACAGAATTTTACAAAATAGTCATAAAAATGGTAATTTGGTCCAAATTTTGCCTGAGATTAGTGGAAAGGAAGTACATTGCTGATCTTTTTCAGTTTTTTAGGATTCAGGATCTTTAACAGAGATATATAAATGTGTGTGTGTGTGTGTGTGTGTGTGTGTGTGTGTGTGTGTGTGTGTGTATGCATGCACTAATGTACTGTGCTCATAAAAATGCCAGTTAGTATTTCTAAACTGACCCTATTTAAAAAAAGAGAATAGATATATTCTAGAGAGGAAGAGGAGTTGTGGGGGGGCTGTTGATAATGCAAAGCTTTGGGAAAACAAAACAAAACAAAACAAAAAGGTAACAGTTGGAACCAGAAGCACTTACTTTTCCACTAGAAATAAGAGATAGAGACACAAAGATATAGAAAATTAGAGAAAAATCAAACCGTAAAGATAGCACTCCAGAAATTAAAAGAATAAGAGTTTTTCCTTTTTCCCTTCATGGGTTACGAAGGTTATAAAGTGGATGATTTCCACATAATCAAGAGAGCAGAGCCCATAGCAAAGGACATACTTGTCTTATTAGAGATCTACAAGATACCCAGACTCAGAAAGAGCAGCTGTCACTGATGCCTTGGAGGAGATCCCTTAAGATACCTGCTCATTGTGGATGAAGTGAATAGGCATTTGTTTTATTGTGGGGCATTTTTGACTTTTGATAGCATGCAAAAAGAATACGTAGTTTATTGAGGTAATTCCAAACCATGATTTATGTGTGAATTGGGATATAATCTAACAATAACTAATTATTGAGAAACTTTACCTAATGGTGAATAAATTTATGTTACTTTAAAATTTTTGTAAGCCTCATAGGCATATTTCCTAGGAATTTCAGATGAGCGAAAAGTATCAAGAAAGAAAATCAGTAATTTCTGTATTACCTAGCAATGATAGACCCTCTGAAGAGGTATTTAAAATTTCATTTAACACTATAGTCTTTGTTATAATATTATAACCTGTTGTCTTTAAACTTTGCTTCATTTTTTTAGACATTTGGGCACATATACATGGGCGTGATTGCACATAATTTTTAATGAAATAAAAATTTCAAAATAAACCTTTATTAATATTAATACATTTCATTATGGGAAAATTCAGAGTTTCTTTTGCTCTCGCTATTAGCTATTATCGTTGCAGAAGTTCTGATACTATGAAAATTAACTGAGAACTTTGACTTAAAATAAGTCATCCTAAGGCAGTGAAAACATATTTTCTTGTTCCTGTTTCATCATACTTATGTGTAACAGAAATGGTGAGGCCAAAAGATCCAAGTATTAAAACTTCGGAGGGCACAGAGAATACCAACAATCTGCATCCAAGCTAAGTCTAAGCTGTTCAGAAGCCAAACCTTATCAGCATTCCCTTAGAATTGGAATATTACCTTCAGCGAGTGCATGTTTCAATCTTTTCACAGCTGCATGTAACTTTAAGAGATTGCATTTTTAATGCTAAAATTGCCCTAAGGTTTTCAATTCTTTCTTGGCTCAAGTCCTGATTTCAGTTTTTGTTTCTTTTCACAAAAAAGTAATATTTACCTCGACAATGTTTTATTTGACATTAAGGGGAAAATATAATTTTTAACAAAGAAATGAGCTTGAAGAAGTTTTGGGCCTGCAATAAAAGTTTAACCTTACATAATTGGGTTTTAGACATTTTGTTCTCATAAAAATAATGATTACATAAACCTTACCCAAAATATAATTATAAAAATTAATTTTGAATGAGTTAAAATGTTTTAATGAATTTTGTTTGAAATGTGTATGATCAGAAAACACATGCAAACATTGGTGTTTATAAATCAGTAACTATTTCTACTGTATATAAATCAATTTGTTAATTCGAGAACATTTGTAGCACATTTGATTTTAATTTCCAGATAATGCACTCATGCAAATACATCTTTATTTTGATAAAACTATACTACCACTGTAATCAGAATAAAAATATATCAAATGATGAGTACACATGTAATGCTCAGTATTAAATGCCCTGCCTTTAATTACATCAAAGCCTTATAGGACTTACATTACTACATTACTTATAGTAG
Source organism: Ursus americanus (assembly GCF_024610735.1). Taxonomy (NCBI): domain Eukaryota; kingdom Metazoa; phylum Chordata; class Mammalia; order Carnivora; family Ursidae; genus Ursus; species Ursus americanus. The sequence continues at coordinate 17,179,503 of NC_142136.1, read as the reverse complement.
TGTAGTTCTGTATATGTACTTTTGTAACCAAGAACTCATCTAAGCTGCTTATCCTTTGTTCTTTTTTTTATAGTATTTTTTATTATGTTAGTCACCATACAGTACATCCCTGGTTTTTGATGTAAAGTTCGATGATTCATTAGTTGCATATAACACCCAGTGCACCATGCAATATGTGCCCTCCTTACTACCCATCACCAGCCTAGCCCATTCCCCCACACCCTCCCTTCTGAAGCCCTTAGTTTGTTTCCCGAGTCCATAGTCTCTCATGGTTCGTTCCCCCTTCTGTTTACCCCCCCTTCATTCTTCCCTTTCTTCTCCTACTGATCTTCCTACTTCTTATGTTCCATTAATGAGTGAAACCATATGATAATTGTCTTTCTCTGCTTGGCTTATTTCACTTAGCATAATCTCCTCCAGTGCCGTCCATGTTGCAGCAAATGTTGAGAAATCATTCTTTTTGATGGCTGAGTAGTATTCCATTGTATATATGGACCACATCTTCTTAATCCAGTCATCTGTTGAAGGGCATCTCAGCTCCTTCCACGATTTGGCTATTGTGGACAATGCTGCTATGAACATTGGGGTGCATATGGCCCTTCTCTTCACTACATCTATATCTTTAGGGTAAATACCCAGTAGTGCAATTGCTGGGTCATAGGGTAGCTCAATTTTTAACTTTTTAAGGGACCTCCACACTGTTTTCCAAAGTGGCTGTACCAACTTGCATTCCCACCAACAATGCAAGAGGGATCCCCTTTCTCCACATCCTCTCCAACATTTGTTGTTTCCTGCCTTGTCAATTTTTGCCATTCTAACTGGTGTCAGGTGGTATCTCAGTGTGGTTTTGATTTGAATTTCCCTGATGGCTAATGACTTTGAACATTTTTTCATGTGTCTGTTAGCCATTTGTATGTCTTCATTGGAAAAGTGTCTGTTCACATCATCTGCCCATTTTTTGATGTGATTATTTGTTTCTTGTGTATTGAGTTTGAGAAGTTCTTTGTAGAACTTGGATACCAGTCTTTTATCTGTAGTGTCATTTGCAAATATCTTCTCCCATTCTGTGGGCTGCCTCTTAGTTCTTCCCAAGACATCTCTGTCTTAAGAATCTAATTCATGGTTTGTTTGTTTGTTTCTTTCATTCATTCATTCATTCATTCATTTTTTTCTTTATTTCTTTATTTTTACTTTGAGATGTTGGATCTCATTCACATTTGATTTTCTGAGACTACCCTCCTCTCTCTGCTCACAGACTACTAAGACGTGATGATCACTATTCCTTGGCTTTTCATACCTTAAACACAGCACATACCCACAGGTGTGCACCCATGAATGAACACACACACAGATACTTTCACAGACATATGACAAGGGGAACTATGTTGCTATATATTCATTACTTTGCCAGATTAGGTTGGACTCCTGCTTGCTATTTATCACAGGTTTGGAGCACATGAGGCTGATTTGCAAGATCCTTTCTCCAAGTCATAAATAGCAGTTGAACCCATCCCCTTCTCTTTGTTTTTCCTTTTGCCACCTAGGCCTCTGTCCACTAGCCTCTCCTCCCTCCCTATTTCATGATCATCTGCTCCAGTATCAGTGCCTTGCTCTCATTTCCTCAGAGAGAACAGATTCGTTCTCATTCAGAATTTTGTACAAGGTGTCCTATCCAGGAGTCCTCTCTATTCCACTCCACTTCACATCCCCTCATATTTAAGTCATGTGAATATTCTAGAAGTCACTTCCTTTGGGATAATGTTCCTGAATCTACAGACAAGGAACCTTGCTATTTGCCATAATGTACCTTATGCTTTTTTAATATAGCTTACTAATAATTTTTGTCAAAATAATTTTAAATGCTTTAACCCTTTTCTCCTTAGCATGTAAATTCTAGAAAAGCAGTCCCTTGCTCACTACTGATTTTCAGAACCCAGCATAATCCTTGAGACATGGTTGGCACTAAGTGAATTTAGGTTTTACAAAGAAATGAATTCATGGGTGCTGTACACATATGTAGACAGCCATGTTCAATATAAATGGAGATTTTTTTTTTTTTTGGAGGCAATATACTAAAATGAAAAGTTGCCAGATTCAAGGAAATGGAGTTAAATTGGGAGCCAGAAAGCTAATCCATATGGATGCCAAATTGATGAGTCTGGGTAAACACTGGAGAGAGAGGAGTGATCAGCATGAGGAAGCCAAAGGCTAGAGGGTCCAAAAGAAACCCTGAAGTTGATTACAGGAATGATTGGTTGTCCCTAAACATTGTTTTTATTCATGGTCTACAGGTCTTTCCTGGTAGAGATGAGTTTGTGTAGTGTTTTCTCTAAATGTCTCACCAACTTGTGTTTTGAATTTATAATTCTAGAACTATTTAAGATCCATCTCTCAGTGCTATTCACTTTTTTTTTTCCATCCTGCTAAATTCTGTATCTCTATTTAGATTGATTTCTTATTCTTCCTAAGATTGAACTAATGATGTAAAGATGGTCATTTCCTTTGTAGGTATGTCACTAGGATTACATGGGGCCTAGCTGGCAAAAATGGACCATAGCAAGTTAAAAAAAAAAAAAAAAAAAAAAAAAAAAAAAGGTCTGCCCAGAATTCAAGGCAAAAATATTAGCCTGTCCTCCCAAGTATCCAGAGCTGTCTCTACTGTCTACCAGTCCTAAGCTTTTTCTTTTTTTTTTTCCTCCTAAGGAAAAGATCTCACTTTTTCAAATACTCTTGACACTCTGCAGCTCTACATATAAGAACACACTTTCATCTGTTCTGTCGTGCAGTCCTGAAGCAGCAACATGACTACCTGTTAAGGCAAAAAGGCTGCTTCTTGGTCTGATATGCATTTTTCAGGTAACTTTCTAGGCAGCCTATGATCCATCAGTTTGCCCCTCAGTAAATCTCTGAAAAAGAACACCCATAAGCATAGTGCAGGGGTGTTCTGAAGTTTGACTAGTATTTTAGAGTGTTGCAGATCCCAAGATGAAAGCAGTAAGGAAGTTGAAAAAAAAAGTATTATTTATTCAACAGACTTGCCAGAAACCTCAGATCTTGACTAGTCACTGCATTCTGTCCTGTATATATAATATAAAACTCTCCATGAAAGCAGAGCTGAGTCCTCAGTGAGAACATTCAGAAATAAACAAGACCAGCCTCAAGGGGAAGGCCTTGTAACCCATGCTTTCCCTCTTCTCCCATAATCACCTGATATATTGTGGAGATCTGAGAAGGTGCTCAACAAAGGGGCTCACTAAAATAATTCTTTAAAAGTATATATAATTCAAAGAAAGACTCATCATTCTCTTTGGAGTCACTTTCAATAGCAATGAAATCACTTGACTATTACTTTAGAATTTGTGAGTACCTTTCTACCTTTCCAGCTTTTATTTTCCATATTTAATCTCTCTGTGTTGCCTCCTCTTATTGAAGCTATATCTTACCTTTCCTTATATTGGAAAGCTCATTTGTGCATGCAAAGTGTAAAAACATGCTCCTTCAACCATTAGTTAGTAGCTACTAAGTTTCACCATTTGTCTTAGCTACTAAGATAAAGGCAAGCACATGTTTTTATATGTAAATGTGTATATATTATAGATGTATACGTATATAGATACAGATAAAGAGATCTACATAGTTATGTAGATCTATCTCCCTACTAGAGGGAAAGACATTATGTTCGATAATTTAAGATTGTTGTAGCAAGGAACAGACAACTCTACTAAAAGTGCCTTAACCCCAATGAAAATGACTTATTTTATATAAAAGAAAAATCTAAGTTGGCAAACTTTTAGGGATCATTGATTCAGCTGCCCAGTGGTGCTATCTTATGCCTAGGCTCTTTCAATTATCCTCAAAGTTTCAACTTCTTTTTTCATCAGCAAGAAATGACACCCCAGCTCTGGGCTTCATAGTTTCACCAAAAAACATCTAAACAGGTAGAAGACAAGATGTTCTTTTTGGTGTTGAGGGTGAGATAAACAGCTTCAAAAGTTCCCTCATATGCCTCCTAACATCAAAATTACACTCCATTGAAGGATTATCTCAGAGAATTTATGGTTCCACCCTGAATCTATGCAGGGTCCCAGCCTCCTCTCCAGCCCATGGCTACCTGGTATAAAAACAGAGGTGGCCTTCTATTCATGGAAGAAGGAAAAGAGAACCTTATAGGTAGGAATAAAGAGGACATGACATTTGTTTCAAGGATTATTAAGGACAGCTTATAAAATTGAAATAAACTAAGATAAATGGTTCTGTAACAATCAGGGTACAGTCACCAAGATACTAGCCGATAGGAACCAATAGTACATTAAAAGGATTACTCACCATGACCAAGTGGGATTTATTCCTGGGATGCAAGGTTGATTCAACATTCACAAATCAATCATTGTGATAGATCACATTAATAAAAGAAAAGACAAGAACCATATGATCCTCTGAATTGATGCAGAAAAAGCATTTGACAAAATACAGCATCCTTTCTTGATAAAAACTCTTCAAAGTGTAGGGATAGAGGGAACATAACTCAATATCATAAAAGCCATCTGTGAAAAGCCCACAGCGAGTATCATTCTCAATGGGGAAAAACTGAGAGCTTTTCCCCTAAGGTCAGGAACATGACAGGGATGCCCACTCTCACCACTTTTGTTCAACATAATGCTAGAAGTCCTAGCCTCAGCAATCAGACAACAAAAAGAAATAAAAGGCATTCAAATTGGCAAAGAAGAAGTCAAACTGACTCTTCACAGATGACATGATAGTTTATGTGAAAACCCAAAAGACTCCACTCCAAAATTGCTAGAACTCATACAGCAATTCAGCAACATGGCAGGATACAAAAATCAATGCACAGGAATCAGCTGCATTTCTATACACTAACAATGAGAATGAAGAAAGAGAAATTAGGGAATTGATCCCATTTACAATTGCACCAAAAGCTATAAGATACCTAGGAATAAACCTAACCAAAGAGGTAAAGAATCTGTACTCTGAAAACTACAGAACACTTATGAAAGAAATTAAGAAAGACACGAAGAGATGGAAAAACATTCCATGCTCATGGATTGGAAGAATAAATATTGTTAAAATGTCTATGCTACCCATTCTACACATTCAGTGCAATCTCTATCAAAATACCATCAACATTTTTCATAGAGCTGAAACAAATAATCTTAAAATTTTTATGGAACCAGAAAAAATCCTGAACGGCCAGAAGAATGATGAAAAAGAAAACCAAAGCTGGGAGCATCATAATGCTTGACTTCAAGCTGTATTACAAACCTGTGATCATCAAGATAGTTTGGTATTGGCACAAAAACTGACACACGGATCAAGAAAACCGAATAGAGAGCCCAGAAATGGACCCCCAATTCTATGGTCAACTAATCTTTGACAAAGCAGGAAAGAATATCCAATGGAAAAAAGATGGTCTCTTCAATAAATGGTGCTGGGAAAATTGGACAGCCACATGCAGACGAATGAAACTGGACCATTCTCTTACACCATACACAAAGATAAACTCCAAATGGATGAAAGACCAATGTGAGACAGAAATCCATCAAAATCCTAGAGGAGAACATAGGCAGCAACTTCTTTGACCTCGGCTGCAGCAACTTCTTGCAAGACATGTTTCTAAAGGCAAGGGAAAAAAAAAAAAAAAAAAGCAAAAATGAACTATTGGGACTTTATCAAAATAAAAGTTTTCTGCAGAGCAAAAGAAACAGTCAACAAAACCAAAAGGCAACCTATGAAATAGGAGAAGATATTTGCAAATGACAATACAGATAAAGGGCTGGTATCCAAGATCTTTAAAGAACTTCTCAAACTCAACACTCAAAAAACAAATAATCTAGTCAAGAAATGGGTAGAAGACGTGAACTGACATTTCTCCAAAGAAGACCAACAAATGGCCAACAGACACAAAAAAATGCTCAACATCACTTGTCAACAGGGAAATACAAATCAAAACCACAATGAGTTATCACCTTACACCAGTCAGAATGGCTAAAATTAACAAGACAGGAAACAACAAATGTTGGTGAGGATGTAAAAAAGGGGGAACCCTCTTACACTGTTGGTGGGAATGCAAACTTGTCAGCCACTTTGGAAAACAATGGGGGTTCCTCAAGAAGTTAAAAATAGAGCTACCCTATGACCCAGCAACTGCACTACTGGGTATTTACCCCAAAGATACAGATGTTGTGAAACAAAGGGGCACCTGTACCCCAATGTTCATATTGGCAATGTCCACAATAAACAAACTGTGAAAGGAGCCAAAATGTCCTTTGACAGATGAATGGATAAAGATGTGATTTATATATACAATGGAATATTACTCAGCCATCAGAGAAGATGCATACCTACCATTTTCATTGACACAGATGGAACTGGAGGGCATTATGCTAAGTGAAACAAGTCAATCAGAGAAAGACAATTATCATATGGTTTCACTTATATGTGGAACATACACAGCACAGAGGATCATAGGGTGAGGGAGGGAAAACTGAATGAGAAGAAATCCGAGAGGAAGACAAACCATGAGAAACTCTTAACTATGGGACACAAACAGGGTTGTTGAAGGGGAGGTGGGTGGAGGGATAGGGTAACTGGGTGATGGGAATTAAGGAGGGCATATGTGATGAGCACTGGGTGTTATATGCACTCGATGAATTACTGAACACTACATCTGAAATTAATGTACTCTGTTGGCTAATTGAATTCAAATTTTAAAAAAAAGATAGTCAGAAAAACTGAAACTATGGTATGTATTTCAAACAGATAATTGGCCACCAGATGTCAGAAGCCTGAAATAGCAAGGAAAGGATGCTAGAATAGTCTAAAAATTCGTAACTGTAGAAAGTAGCAGCTACACCAGAGCTGGGGGAATGAAGATAAGAGTTGGGGTTACCAGAATATAGCATAAGAGGGGACTTCTCACAGCAGGTACTAGAAACTTGTAATGCCATGCAGCTGGTGCTCAGACCACCTAGGGGGCTTTGTAAGTTGGCGCAGGTACCTCTGAGGAGGCACCAAGGCTGGTGCTCAGTGTGTTAAAAGAGGCAAAAAGGCTGAAGCTGTCTTTGTCCTCTGTTGCTTTAAGATTCTGACATGACGTATAAGCAGAAAACTCAGCCCTTACGCCCTCCTCCTTCCAGTCTCCCTCTTGTGCCTTCCACTAAGAGAAAGCCAGCTGGCAGGGGAATTGGGGAAATGTTTGCAGGCCCAGAAGAGTACAGCAGAATATAGGGTGGTGGACTGTAGCTACAGGGGACATATGTGACTTAATAGTACAGCATCTTGAAATCTTGAAACATTTTGAAATATAAATATATATATCTGTCATTATACATGTAAAGGTCTTTGTGTTTAACTCTGTGTTTTTTTCTACCTAACAAGTATATTATGTCTCATTATAACAGCAAATGATGTTTTACAGTCTTCTCTGGCCTTCCTTACCTCTAGTACCTACTGAGGGAATGATTTAGGACAAATGGCTTAGCCATTATGAGCATCTGTTATCCCATCTATAAAATGGAGATAATGATGTGCTTTACCCCCAAAGGTTTATTTTGAAGATGGAGTAAGATTTTTAAAAGATACATACAAAGATACATACATTCAAAGATACATTGCTCAACTGATAATTGTTAAGTATCCTCAATCCCAATTTATTAAAAAAAAAAAAAAAGGCTTGTGGCTTGTCCCAGTCAATCACTTTCCGTATGCACAACTCAGGTACCTTATACAGAGTTATCATTTGTAAATCATTATCATTTTGCCTTTACATTTTCACTTGCATATTTATAACTGTTAGTATTTTCTTGAAGATATGCTATATTCTCACTTAACACTGTGCTTCACATGTAATAGAAACTATAGTCAATACAAATTTGAAAAAGTTTGAAAATTCAAATGAATGATGGGGAATATGTGATATATATGTGAATATATAATATGTCATATTTACATTTATAAAGAAGAGAGAAAGTGTACTTTTATATAGGTCACTGTGATTTTTTTTTTATGGGAGGTGTAGTCCTCATGGTGTATAAATAAATTATGCACATAAGGGTAAATCTACAAGAAGAAATACAACAGTAGGACTCCAGAATTTCTTGAACAGGAGATGTTATGATTAGCTCTTGTGGTCAATTGAATGTGCAGAATTCACGTAGATAACAAAAAGAGACGGGAAAGATTTCTTGCATGTGGGCTAATTGGCAAGGAAAAAGTAGATAGACATGCTAGAAATTCTAGCATCTATGAGACAACACATGTGGGGGAGATAAGTTTTTCCAAACTGGAGTACGGTTTTAAAAAGCAGCGCTTTATCCTGTAGGCAGTTGAGAGTAACATAAGTAAGTAGTATTTAAGGGTAAATCAGTGGTTGTCTGTGCAGGACAGATTAGAAATGAGACACTGCAGGCCAAGAGAAGCTAAGGAAGATGTTGAAACGGTCTTGAAGTGCTAAGAGCCTGAAGTAAATACATTGTAAAGTCATTGCCATGGAACACAGGGCAGGGCTGTTTATTGGAAGATGCTAGAAGTGGGTGAGGAGGACACAGGGAGAAAATCTGACAATTTAGCAGGGAGAAGGATGTCAGGATTAGTTATTAACAAGATTAAGTAAGACAAATGCTGTCCGGCATCACTTATATGTGGAATCCAAAAAACATATGAACAAACATAAAAAACAGAAGCAGACTCATAAATTCAGAGAACTGGTGGTTGCCAGAGAGGGGAAGGGGGTGGGAGATGGGCAGAATAGGTGAAGGAGATTAAGTGGTACAAACTTCCAGTTATAAAATAAATAAATCATGGAGATGAAAAGCACAGCATAAGGCATGTAGTCAATAATATTATAATAATATTATATATACCTATCATGATGAGCATTGAGTAACAGAATTGTCAAATCATTATGTTGTAAACCTGAAATAACTACAACTTTGTATGTCAACTATATTTCAACAATAAATATTTTTCAAAAAATAGGATTAGAATTTCAGATTTTTTACTTGTACGATAGCTTAATTTGGCCCTAAATTTAGGCCATTCTCTTCCAACCTCATTTTGTTAATTTCTGCACTCTTGCCCCACAAATGCTATTTTTACTCAGTTTAAAAAAAATTTATTCATTTTTCTTCATAAATGCACAAAAGTTTAGCAGAGTTTTCAAAGACAATGTTACATTTGAAATGAGAAGCTTTTTTAATAATAATTTTTATTATATTATGTTAGTCACCATATAGTACATCCCTAGTTTTTGATGTAAAGTTCCATGATTCATTACTTGCGTATAACACCCAGTGCACCATGCAATACGTGCCCTCCTTACTACCCATCACCAGCCTAGCCCATTCCCCCACACCCTCCCCTCTGAAGCCCTCAGTTTGTTTCCCAGAGTCCATAGTCTCTCATGGTTCATTCCCCCTTCTGTTTACCCCCCTCTTTCTTCTTCCTTTTCTTCTCCTACTGATCTTTCTACTTCTTATGTTCCATAAATGAGTGAAGCCATATAATTGTCTTTCTCTGCTTGACTTATTTCACTTAGCATTATCTCCTCCAGTGCTGTCCATGTTGCTGCAAATGTTGAGAAATCATTCTTTTTGATGGCTGAGTAATATTCCATTGTATATATGGACCACATCTTCTTAATCCAGTCATCTGTTGAAGGGCATCTCGGTTCCTTCCACAATTTAGCTATTGTGGACAATGCTGCTATGAACATTAGGGTGCATATGGCCCTTCTCTTCACTACATCTGTATCTTTGGGGTAAATACCCAGTATTGCAATGTCTGGGTCATAGGGTAGCTCAATTTTTAACTTTTTAAGGGACCTCCACACTGTTTTCCAAAGTGGCTGTACCAACTTGCATTCCCACCAACAATGCAAGAGGGATCCCCTTTCTCCACATCCTCTCCAACATTATTTTTTTCCTGCCTTGTTAATTTTTGCCATTCTAACTGGTGTCAGGTGGTATCTCAAGGTGGTTTTGATTTGAATTTCCCTGATGGCTAATGATTTTGAGCATTTTTTCATGTGTCTGTTGGCCATTTGTAGGTCTTCATTGGAAAAGTGTCTGTTCATATCTTCTGCCCATTTTTTTAAAGTTGTTTATTTGTTTCTTGTATATTGAGTTTGAGAAGTTCTTTGTAGAACTTGGATACCAGTCTTTTATCTGTAGTGTCATTTGCAAATATATTCAAAATGAGAAGCTGTTTTAACATGTCAATGCATTTCTGTTGCTTTGCAGGCTGATGATACATTGAATTTGCTTATTTGTACTCTTTCCCTACATTTTAGTGCTTTTCTTTGCTTTTTTATCATGAAGAACCAACAAAAATACCTGCTAGAATGCCATGTCAACTTGAAAATCTTTATTTTAACAAATTTAGTTAATATTCCACAGTAGAAAAGATAAAATTCTAAATAATTAGAAAATATCTTTCTCAACTTAGAACCTAAAGACACACTACTGACCCCATGTGAAAGTGTTTCCATAGCATGGAATTCTTAGAGAATGGACATTAGAGTAACTTCAGAAAAAAATGATTTTAAATACTTTTCTGAACAAAACAGACTAAACAAGAGAATGAGGGAAATACTAATATTGATATTTTCAATTTTTTAAAAAATAACAATGTTTAAATGTAGTAACATAATCATTAATTACAGATATTTTCATGTTCACATCTGAAAGGTGGAGTATAAACTATTGACTTGTGCAAAGACTTGTTGAAGGAGATGACAAATATTTGGATCAGAGAACTGAAAATATATATTCACTAGGCTGGTGGTATGACTTTTTATGCAAAACAATTGTTCTCCTAGTTTCAGGAAACCCATTGGAAAAGAGTAGACATTCAAACTTGAGGCCTCACATTCAAGCTTTGACATATTCCTCTTGCTGGCTTTATCTAATGCTTATAAGGAGTCTGTGTGGTCAGGGGCTTTAGAACTATGGATCAAAGAAGTGCCTTTATCACAGTTTGAATTATTTTCTGGGGCACTTGACCAAGTGGCCTTTGGGTTATCAAACATGCTTGAAAGTTATCGTCTACTCTCTGAGGAGAGTTTACATGGAACCTGTTTTACTACAAAGCAGGTAAAATTATGAGGGTTCCTGTGATAAAACTGTAGCCATCTTGTTGAGTTAGAACAAAGACCAAATGTGATCTTTCCATGTTGCTGGGTAATAGTCAACAGTGGTAAGATTAGAAGCTTATAGAATGTTAGATCATCATACCAATCAAGAACATTGTTAATTTCTAAAGAACTTTACGTCATCAAGGTTTTATCCTCTTTTTCCTTTTGTTGACATTTTAGACGTATTTCTACTTCAGGGTATACAAAAGAAAGAAATTTAAAAAGAAGGGCTTCTTCACAACTTCAAATTACTTATTTCTTTTAGCACTACACTTTAGAGAGAAAATAACAGAAATTCAGCATAACACTTTTCTGACACTTTGCTACCAGATAAAAATATAGAAAAAGTAAAAAACAATCAATTTGTATTCACTGCATGTATTCACCTATTTTTATTAAAAAAATGATCTGATAAAAAATAAAACTAAGGTAATTATCCCATTTTCATCATCATTAGTTATTTTATTTATATAAAACCAGGAAATAACACTATACCAGATTCTTCCTTTTTATATTAGCATATATTTTTATTGAAATATAATCAACATAGTGTTATATTAGTTTCAGCTGTACAGTATAGTGATTGTAACTGTTCAGTGCTCATTATGCTAAGTGTGTACTCTGATCACCATTACCTATTTCACTCCTCCCCCTAACCACCATCCCTCTGGCAACCACGAGTTCTCCATTTAAGAGTCTGTTTTTATATTTGCTTTTTATTTTCTTTGTTCATCTGTTTTGTTTCCTAAATTCCACATGTAAGAGAAATCGTATGGTATTTGTCTTTCTCTGACTAATTTATTTCAGTTAGAGTTGTACCATCTAGGTCTATTCATGTTGCTACAAAGGCCAAGATCTTTCTTTTTTATGGCTGAGATTTATATATATATAATCATTTCTTTTTTATCCATTCATCTTTGAATGGACATTTGGGTAGTTTCTGTATCTTGACCATTATAAATAATGCTGCAATTAACATGGAGGTCCATAATATATGTTTTTGAATTAGTGTTTTTGTTTTCTTTGGGTAAATATTCAGTAGTGTAATTACTAGATCATATAGTAATTCATTTTTAATGTTTAGAGGAACCTCTATATGGTTTTCAACAGTGGCTGTGTCAGTTTGCATTCCCACCAACAGTGCACGAGGGTTCCTTTTTTTCCACATCTTTGCCAACACTTCTTATTTTTCTGTTTTTGATTTTAGCCATTCTGACAGGTGCAAGGTGATATCTCATGTTGATTTTGATTTGCATTTCCCTGGTGTTGAGTGATGTTGAACATCTTTTCATGTGTCTATTATCCACCTTAGTATTTCTTCTTTGAAAAAAATGTCTGTTCAGATCTTCTTCAATTTTTTAACAAGATTTTTTTGTTACTGAGTTGAATGAGTTTTTTAATATATTTTAAATATTAACCCCTTTCAGATATATCATTTACAAATATCTTCTTCCATTCAGTTGGTTGCTTTTTTGTTTTGTTAATGTTTTTTTTCCCCACTGTGCTAAAACTCTTTACATTGGTGTTGTCCCAATATTTTAATTTTGCTTTTTTTTTTTTTTTAACCTGAGGAAACATATCTAGAGAAATGTTTCTATAGCTAATGTCAGAGAAATTACTTCCTCTATTTGCTTTTAGGAGTTTTATGGTTTTAGGTCTCACATTTAGGTCTTTAATCTGTTTTAATTATTTGTGTGTGTGTGTGTGTGTGTGTGTGTGTGTTCAGTTTTTTTGTTTTTTTTTTTTTGCATGTAGCTATCCTGTTTTCCCAGTACCATTTGTTGACAAAATTGTCTTTTCCCCCATTGTATATTTGCCTCCATTGTTATAGATGAATTAACCATATACTCATGAGTTAATTTCTGGGGTCTCTGTTCTGTTCCATTGATCTATGTGTCATTTTTGTACCAGTATCATCCTGTTTAAAGCACTACAGCTTAGTGGTATATCTTGAAATCTGGGATTGTGGTACCTTTACCTTTTTTCTTCTTTCTTAGGATTGCTTTGGCTATTCAGGGTCTTTTAGGGTTCCAAATACAAAGTTTAGGATTATTTGCTCTAGTTCTGTGAAAAATGTTGATATTTTGATAGTGATTATATTAAATCTGTGGATTGCTTTGGGTAATATGGACATTTTAACAATATTGGATTCTTCTAATCCATGAGCATGAAATATCTTTCTATTTGTATCATCTTCAGTTGCTTTCATCATTGTTTTATAGTTTTCAGAGTATAGTTCTTTCACTCCCTGGTTAAGTTATTCCTAGTTATTTTATTATTTTTGGTGCAATTATAAATGGGATTTTTTAAAAGATTTTTTTTCCTGCTACTTCATTATTAGCATGTAGAAATGCAACAGATTTCTGTATATTGATTTTATATCCAAGTCCTTACTGAATTTTTTATTAGTTTTAGTAGTTTTTTATGGAATTTTAGGGTTTTCTCTATACATTATCATGTCATCTTCAAATAGTGAAACTTTTATTTCTTCCTTACTAATTTCAGTGCCTTTCATATTTTTCTCTGGTCTGATTGCTATGGCTAGGACTTCCAGTACTAAGATGAATAAAAGTGGTGAGAGTGAACACCCTTGTCTTCTTTCTGATTCTGAGAGGAAAAGTTACCAATTTTTCACCACTGAATCTGATGTTAGCTGTGGGTTTTTTGTAGATGGCCTGTATTATGTTGAGGTATGTTCCCTCTAAACCTATTTTGTTGAGAGTTCTTATCATGGATGGATGTTGCCTTTTGTAAATCCTTTTTTCTGCATCTTTTGAGATCATCATATGGTTTTTATCCCCTCTCTTGTTAACGTGATATGTCAATGGATTTGTGAATATTGAGCCATGCTTGCCTCCCTGGAATAAATCCAACTTGATATGGTGAATGATTTTTTTTTTTTAAATGTGTTGTGGATTTGGTTTGCTAATATTTTGTTGAGGATTATTACATCTATGTTCATCAGAATATTGACCTATAGTTCTTTGTTTTGTTTTGTTTTTGGTAGTGTCTATCTGGTTTTGGCATCAGGGTTATGCTGACCTCATAGAAAGAATTTGGAGACTTTCTTTTCTATTTCTTGAAATAGTTTGAGAAGATAGGTATTAACTCTTCTTTAAATGTTTAGTAAAATTCATCAGTGAGGCCATGTGGTCCTTGACTTTAGTTTGTTACAAATTTTTTGATTAATGATTCAATTTTATTGCTGGTAATCAATCTAGTCAAGTTTTCTGTTTCTTCCTGATTCAATTTTTGAAGGTTATATATTTCTAGGAATATATCCATTGGGATAGTTGTTTAATTTGTTGGCATATAATTTTTCATAGCATCGTCTCATAATTCTTTGTGTTTTGAGGTTTGGTTGTTATTTCTTCTTCATTTTTAATTTTATTTATTTGGGTCTTCTTTTTTTTTTTTACTCAATGAGTCTTGCTAAAGGCTTATCAATTTTGTTGATCTTTCAAATGAACTACCTCCTAGGTTCATTGATCTGTTCAATTGTTTTTTGTTTTAGTTTCTATTTTGTTTATTTCTGCACTAATCTTTATTATTTCCTCCCTTCTACTAGATCTGGCTTTTGTTTGTTCTTCTTTTTCTAGATCCTTGAAGTGTAATGCTAAGTTGCATATTTGAAATTTTTCTTGTTTCTTAATATAGGCCTATATTGTTCTAGACTTCCTCCTCCTTCCTCCTTAATATAGGCCTATATTGTTCTAGACTTTGCTGCATCCCAAAGATTTTAAACCATTATGTTTTCATTTTCATTTATCCCCATTTTTTTTACTTTCCTCTTTGATTTTTTTTGTTGACATATTCACCCATTCATTTAGCAGCATGTTATTTAACTTTCATGTATTTGTGTTCTTTCCAACTCATTTTTTTTTTTAATGGATTTCTAGTTTTATATTGTGGTCAGAAAAGATGCACAATGTGCTTTCAATCTTTTTGCATTTGTTGAGATTTGTTTTGTGGCCTAACAAGATCTATTCCATAGAATTTTCTATGCACACTTGAAAAGAATGTATGTTGCACTCTTTTTAAATGGAATGTCCTGACTATATCCAATAGTTTCATCTGGTCCAATGTGTCATTCAAAGCCACCATTTACTTTTTGATTTTCTGTCTGGATGGTCTATCTGTTGAGGTTAATGATGTGTTAATGTCCCCTACTATTGTATTACCATCAATTTCTTCCTTTATGTCTGTTAACAGTGGCTTTATGTATGTGGAAGCTCCCATGTTGGTGTATAATTGTTTATAATTTTTATATTCTCGTGTTAATTTTTCCCTTTATGATTATATAGTATCCCTCTGTGTTTCCTGTTAGTCTTCATTTTAAAGTCTATTTTATCCAGTATGAGTATTGCTACCCTGGGTTTCTTTTCACTTCAATTTGCATGCTTAATGTTTTTCCATCCTTTCTCTTTCAATCTGCATGTGTCTTTAGTTCTGAAGTGAGTCTCTTATAGGAAGCATATATATGGGTATTACATTTTCATTCATTTAATTATCCTGTGTATTTTCATTGGAACATTTAGTCTATGTTCAAAGAAATTACTGATAAATATGTACTTATTGCCATTTTGGCATTTTGGCCATTCAGCTGGTTTATTCAGTTTCAGACAGCATCTCTGCCCTTCCTACCCTCTTCAATGTGACTTCTTTTCTGTATAGTTAGCTGTGAAGAATATGGTCTGCCAGAATATGGTTCATTTTCTGGGTTATTTTTACACTGATTTGGGTGTTATCTAGTTGTATCTGTGGGAGAAAGCAAGCTTAGGATCTTCCTACACTGCTATCTTTCCAACCTTTTTTTTTTTTTTTAACTTGTAAAGGAAGTACAACAGTGCCATTTTTCTTTTATTCTATTTCTTATTTTACTTTTAAAATAAAGTAGCTTTTATTCTAATGCTTATTTAGTCCCTCTACAAGACATAACACTTCTTGGTTCTCTATTGAATACCTCAGGTTTTTCATGGACAGTGCCATTTTTCACCCCAAAGTAAATAAACACAGCTCTAAGACTATAGTTTCTTATATGAATCTTATAATTTACTTATTCCATACTTTACATTAACAAAGTTCTATGTTCAAGAAACTAGAAACTTATGTCTAGAATAAGACTGGGTATTTTGTCAAAAACATAATATCCATATAGCAGGACTTTAGTTTTATGTAATGAACAAGGATGAGTTGTTTCTGTAGCTGTCCTATTGATTTTCACATAGTATTTACAGGGAATGACCACCATCAATTCCCACATAGTGCCATGTGTTAACATTTACCATATATATATGTGGCCTAAAGTTTATTGTTTGGGGTAACAGCCTATGCATCTTCTATTGAAATGTTGTCCTTGTCTTGAAAAGAAATGTCACTATTTTATTTAAAGTTTATACTTTGGAATCCTAATAAGATATTTTTTGCATTAAATAATAAGTACTGTATTATTTTCAAAGCGTTGTTATGGTTGTGAGAAAATTAGAACTCTAGTAAATTTTCTTGGCCAAGTCTTTTGAAATAACTGTGCTATCACATAAATATATAAACACAGGTGAACTGATAGTTGGTCAAAACTGCACTTAAGGTCTGAAGCAATGAGTATATTTGGAATATATTTTGTTTTATTTTTCTAATATGATATGCCAATTATTTGTAAGTTTATAGACATAGGACATAGAATGTACTACTCAGCATTTATTTAAATCTATTCCCACTATGAAGTTTTCAATAGATCCAGTTGCCATTACATAAATATATTATGAGTTCAGATTAAATCATTGATCAACTAGAAATTCAAAGAATAGAGTGTTTGTTTTTGAAGATTTCTTCAAATGAAGAATGAAAGAAATTATACTCTCATGCTGTGGATAAGAACAATGATTATGGAATCAGACATATCTCAGGTTCTTTCACTGTTCTACCATTAACTAGACAATCTTTCTAAGGTTTCCAGTGTTTACTTTTTTCCCTTCCATGAGTTTTTTGAAAACATACAGACCATTAGCATTCTACAGAACAACACTGGCTGAGCCCAAGGTTATTCAATTGGCCCTTATTGAATAGCTCCCATATAATCAAGTGGGAAAGAAAAATAAGATCTACTATAATGACTCTATCCTTAGGAATTATACAATCCAGTTGGGGACACCAGATACATGGACAAGTTAGATAACAATAAGTATAGAAACCTTTTATTCAAATGTAATTAGGACTAGTTAGTTGTTTGATGGCTAATCTAAAAAATTACCTAAATGTGGAATTTTTTAAAAAATAAAAAAGCACATTAATTGGCCAATACTTTGATGTAAATCAGTACCCTTTGATCAAGACTCTATTAACTGGAATTTTTATACATTATCTTCCTCATATAAATTATAATGAATCAATTATAATTTCCAATTTTAATGTATTAAAATAGAATAAAATGATTGCCAAATCTTTTAAATTATTATAATTTTGTCTCATTATTATTGTATAATTTCTTATTCAATTTTACAGGTGTTTAACCCTCATTATAATTTAACTTAATATTTTCTAATCTTTTCAAAGCACAATATAGTTTTGCAGAAACAAAACCCATCTTTTAAAAATCATATCATTGATTTTATTTATATAATAGTATGGTTAAATTCATATAACTGAAATAAACAGCTAGGTGAGCAAACACATTTGAATTCTGGTTAACATGAAGCTAAGCTGAGGCAGTCAACCCACATAGACATACCAGAAAGCACATTATTATTATATAGGAATCATGTACAACATCAGTTAATCCATTGTTAGTTAAATGAAGCTCAATTAAAATGATGTATAAGTTTTAAATTATGTTTTTCCTCCATGGGTTTATAAGGCAATCAAAGTTCTGAGAAGGAATATATTTGGGAAGGTTCATTATTAAGTCAAATTTGCAATTAACCTTTCCTTCATGGAGATGGAAGGATTCAAAAGGATGAGAAATACAGAGAGGCTATTCTAGATAAAGAGAGAAATAGGATCAGAGACACAGGCAGGAGTAGACATGGAACCTGGTTTTGCTCAGAAGGAGAGTACGTATTGCTGAGCAAAGGTTAGAATGGGCTGATCATTGTAACCTTACACGAGGCCCCATTAACAACTGGAAATCCACATTCCTTACCTACCTGTATGCTAAGCAAATCTGGCACCCCAAATCTGGCACTGAGAATTAGGACACTGGGTACCCCAGCTAATCCTCAACTCCACTGGTCCTCAAGAGACCTCAGATTCGGAAATTATAGAGTAGGCTTTGAATGGGAACCTCTAGAGAAGGATCAGGGCATGCCTGCTGAGATTTCCCTTAATTGAGATGAGAGCAAGTGTATTTCCCAAATTAGTTATAATTTGCCAGGTTTCAAAATCTGTTTAAAAAATAAGTTTTTTTCCCTCAAACATGATTACACTTTTACATTTAAATCTTGCATTCAGTGAATGCTTATATAAATAGTGTATGCTTATATAAATATTATATACGTTTTTAGTCATTAGGAGTACTGTGAATAAAATACACAATAGTTCCCACTAACCAACTAGTTGTGGGAGGGAGTAAACAAATACATGAAATAAAATTGTTAAGAAATATATTTTACTATATCTTAATTGTGGGACTAAGGTTTCAGTTTTAAATATTGCTGTCAGGTAAATCCTCATTGAATAAAAGAATGACATTCCATCAAGAAATTGAAGATGATGAGAGAGGTCATAAGGTGGATGTAGGAAGGAAGAATATCTGAAGTAACAGGACCAACAAATGCAAAGAGCAGAAGATGTTATGTTCAAGAAACAGCAAGGAGGTCTCTAGGTTATAGCAGTAATTGAGTTGGAAAATAGTAGAAGAGTTCATGAATGTGAGGCAAAGGGGTGGCCGAACCATGGAGCGCTTTACACGCCATTGTAGAAATTTGGATTTTATTAAAAACGAGGTAGAAGCTTTGACTAGAGAATGATAGAATACACAATTTAAATGACCTCCTGGCTCCTGAGATAGGAACTCATTATAGGGAGCCAGGCTAGATGGTCAAGATGCTTTTGCTGTTGTCCAGGGAGGATATAGGATGTTTTGTACGAGGGCTATAATGGAAGAGGTGGTTGTATTTTTGATATTTTTAAAGTAAAGTGAGATTTGCTAATGGGTTTGATATGGGAATGTGATCCAAATTTTTGAACTGAGCCAAAAAACAATAAAGTTCCTATTTAATTATCTATAATAAGATGGAAAAGATGGGAGGAAAGAAATAGATTTAGGGAAGGAAAAATAAGAATTTGGTTTGAGACATGTTAAGATGGAGAAACCAAATGGAGATATTGAATATCTAAATTTCAGTTCAGAAACTATGAATGTATAAAAATTTGGATCACTACTGTGTAGCTGGTATTTGAAACCGTAAGACTGAATGAGGTCATTTTAGTTCAGTGTATTTTTACATACTATGTTTCAGGCACCATGCTAGATACTTTAACTTTTTTAGTCATAAAATAATCTTTGGTAAATTCCACAACAACGAGGATTTGATTTACCTGTTGTTCTCAAATGGCTCTAGTAGGATGTATTGTTTCATTATATCTAATTTCCTATGAACTTCAAAATATTTGAAAGTCCCTCCATATATTAGCAGTATTTTCCCTGTACAATACTCTTAATCAGCTAGAACTATATTACTTAATTTCACAGAAATATAGTTTGATGACTTAGTGATACAACTATTATATTATAAATCGTGAAATCATGCTGACTTGTGGCAGAAACAGAGCACACATTTTGATATAAGTTAATTTGCATAAATTACTTAAGTTATGAAAATACCTTCAGAGATCAGACAGATTTTATTAATTCTGAATTATGTCAAGCTATCATTTAATAATTCTCAAGGGCCCAACACTGGGCAAAACCATATGCTGCAGTGTATGTGTTTCCTGTTTCTTTCTAGTTTTTTTCATCATGGTTCATGAGTGAATGCTATGAAGTCTAATTAATTTAATTAATGGATCTCAGGACCATTGGTCCATGCATTAACATGAATTACTCTGTGAAGAAAGAGCTGTCTCTCTCTCTCTCTCTTTTTTAGGGAAAAGGATTTTTGTGACCTGGCTAAACTAAGCAACAATTTCTTTTAGAACAGACAAAATAATGCACTTCTAACAAACCTTAAGCATAGAGTATAACACTATCACTAAAATTTCTGTTCGTGTTGTCCCAGGGCTAATAGAATGGAATATTATAATATAAGCCTGAGGAAATTTGAGATAGTCTCATATTTTTTTTTCAGTAAACCAGAAAATAATTATAGTGAAGTGTCAAGAATGGCCCTTGTACAGTCCAAAAAAAATTTCTATCCATTCTCTATGTGTTCTGTGTTTTATCCCTAGCAAGATTATGTTACTCTTACATCAAAGTTCTTTGACTACTCAATTTTCCTGCCATTTCTCTCTCTTTTTAATTTTCTTGTCATTTCAAATCAAAAACCATATGTACAGAAGAGCAAAAGTTGTCATCTTTTTGCTTTTGCAACAACTGGCAGTGGCAGCTAAAAGATTGTAAACCTTCTAGTTGTATGTTTTCATTGATAATCCTCATTCAAAATGAAATTTAGGCGGCTAAGCAAAAAGAACTTGTGATAAAATCAATAGTAAATAGAAAAATAGATTGATGTAAAGAGAAAATAAAGCCAATTATTGATGATAGATGAATATAATTGCTTAAAGACCTCGTTCTTGTCAGATTATATAGTGTGATTTGCATAATGCACCCAATAGTTACTTGACACATATTTGTTGAGGATAGTGTAACCGAGTCTGAGCTTATTCTGCTTGCTGCACAACAGGCCGGTAAGTCAAGAGGCAAGATGTTGGGGCAAAGCAAATTTTTCAGAAAGCCAACAAACTGAGGAAATGGTGGACTGTCGTCCCAAAGAACCATCTCCCTCTGGCGTGACATTTGAGCTTCTTTTATGTTAGGAAGATGAGGAAGTGGGAGAGGATTAGAGTCAAAAGGGGACTGATGTCTATAGACATCTGAGGGAAGTACTCTTAAGTTCTTTGTTCTTGGTCAGTGGATCTTTGCATACAGGAATCTGGTTATTCATTCCTGTAAGTCTTAAACGTAGCATAGTCATTTCTGTATGTACTTATCTCCTCAGGTGAGGTAGAGTTCAGGTAAAAAGCAGTTTTTGCAAACTTAGCCATAACATGCCGATGTGCAGGGCTAAGCAGAAGTTTCTAAGCTACACGTCATAGTAGCAAGGGAAACAGAAGTAATATGAAGTCAGACATGCTAAGTTTCCCCTGTCATAGTAGTAATAATCAATAATACGATGACTGAAAAGCTAGTGTAGGGACTTTTACCTTTCAGGAAGTAACTAATGGACATGTATCATAAATTCTCTCCTGAAAAGGTAGAGGGAAATGTATATTGATTTGTCCTATACAATATAGCAGTAAGACACAGAGAGCAACAGAATTACATATGCCTAGGTCTTTCACTCCTAGTCCTGGTGCATCTACAAAACAATATTATCAAGAGACTTCTTTAGATCCATATACCAACTGCCAATTTCTCATTTCTACCTCGATATCCTTCAGGTACCTCCACTTAATTATCTTCTTTCAGTTACTAGCATCCACGACAGAGAACTGAGAGTTATTCTGTCCTCTCCCACTAATTTAGAGGGTCAGATGATATCATCAGCGTAGCTCTGTGTGTGTGATGTATCCAAAATCTGTGTGACCTTCAATAAAGTACTTATGTCCTCTGAAAATCAGTTTAGGGAAATAATTTTTCAAGAATTAATTGTAATGAAGATTAAGATAACATGTTTGATATTTCAAACTCTCAATCACCATTTGTTCTCATTGTTTATTCAGATTAAAACAAAACCCAAAAAATTCTACCTCCCTCAGATCTGTTTTCTCGCTCTGTTTTCACCAGTGAATAACCTAGTATCTCTTTGTCTATCACCTTTTATGAGATCTTTCAGCTTCTCCAACCCCATCTACAATGGAGCCTGCATGGGACTCTTCCGGCAGTGCTTCTAAAATGCAAATTTCATGTTGTTGTACTTCATTACACCTTCAATGCCACGCCCTTGTCTCCTGATAAAATCTAATCTCCTTAGCTTTAGATTGACCACCGTATTTTATGATCCGACTCCACTCCGCTCCTTCCTAAGTCACTCCACCTAATACTCTACCCCTTGAACCACTTGGATCTACTTGACTCCTTTTAACCCATCATATTGTTTTATTACCCCTTAATTTTGTACACAGTGTTCCTGCTGTCTGAAACAGCATTCTCCTTGGTAGCCTGGAAGATTCTATCTTTCCTTTATGACCGAATTCTGTCTTCTCTTTTCTGTGAGTGACCTTCCTATGATAAATTGACTATATCTTATTTTGTGGTTTCATGGCCCATTAGGTATTCTTCAAATGTCCAGTAAAACAGTGTATGATATTTGTCATTATGTGCCTATTTCCCCTGCTGGTTTTGAGAAACTTGAGGGCAGTGTTGTAGCCATTTTGTATTCCTAGTATCTAGCATAGTATATACATATTTGTAGTTTTGGGTATGTGAATGAATGAATGAGTAAACACATGAATGAATGATGAGAAAGCCAGAACTGATACTTGTCTGTGCCTCTTAAATTACTTCGTAGACAAACAGATTGACTTAACTGAAAATTC
Source organism: Ursus americanus (assembly GCF_024610735.1). Lineage (NCBI taxonomy): Eukaryota > Metazoa > Chordata > Mammalia > Carnivora > Ursidae > Ursus > Ursus americanus. The sequence goes on along the minus strand of NC_142136.1, from coordinate 17,156,660 downwards.
CAGTTCACGTTCTTCTGTTTTGTTATTGTTGTTGTTATTGTTGTTGTTATATATATAGCAAAAAGCTTTGTTCCTTTCAAAAATTTCTTCTGTGGTAGTAATAAATCAGTGCGTCTTGGGAAGAACATTGTGTCCTCTCTTCTTTTCTCTTTTTACCTATTAGTGTTTTAAAAAGAGTACAAGTTTATGATTTTGTAGATTAATTTGTTACAGTACAAGTAATAGGAGCCCCGCTATTTCTTCATAAGTAGCTTTGATAAAATATTCATACTTATGTTTTGTGAAGATCTATATGTGACAGAGTACATATTATTATAATCTTATTTTAAGAGGAAATATAGATGAAAGGATTTTCTTTTATTGTTCTTAATGTAAAACTTCTAAATTAAATATACACAAGTGCTCATCTAGGAGATAATGGAATCATAAGCAGAACACAGGAAAAGACTTACAAAGCACAAATTATATTAAAAAATGTTAGTTTTATTCCAATAGAATTACTGAACTAGGGCATGATGAAACAAAAGATTTACAATAAATTTATATATCAGTAAATTATTCAATACAGCTTGTGTAAATTTTACCTATAAAACTCTATCAAATACTTTATGGTATTTCAGGAAGTTTTCACTTTATTCATGTTCAACACAAAAGTTAAATATAGGTGAAACATAAACCAAATTGAAAACATTGGATTGATATTTCATGGCTTTTGATAAAGCATGTGAAAGTAGGGATAACATTAAAACATAAGAGAAAGCTCTTCTCCAGCCTTTACATTCTGAGAATAGGGTAACGGCCACAAGGCAAAGAATGATGAAGTTCAAATAAAACTCAGTGTAGTAGAGAGAGTTATGACCCTGAGATAGGAGATGAAATTTGGTTCTGGGAGTTCTTACTACCAATGGGATGAGTGTTGGTAAACTTGGGGACAAGACCAATATTAGGGATGGGGCTCTTCCCAGCAAGATAAATGAAGTATAGTGATAGGGCAAAAAGAATGACAAGAATGACAGAGAGGGAAAACTGGTGGAAAAAAAAAATGAGTGAGAAAATGTAGAAAAACCCACAAAGATCCAAAACAGTCTATATTTACAAGACACTCTGTTCCTGGAGAAAGTTGGTTCCATAGAAACTTGGAAGATCATACCCAGAGTTCTGTTTGTCTCCATGACCTAGGATGCCAGTTACGGAAAAATAGAACACAAGATTTATTAGCTCTAAAACTGAAATGAAATTTATTAGCTCTAAAAATGAGTGAAACTGGACCTGCTGGAGACCTTTATTTATATGTTGGTATCACAGCAGATGCAGATTAATGTGTGTTATTTCAATAATCAAGTGTTATAAATAATTTACAAACAAAATTTTTATTTTTCCTATTTTATAGTTGATTTCATTAATGTAGCATTTTAAACATTATTATTCAAATGAAAGCCTGTCAGTTCTTGGACACAGTCTATCACTGTTCATTCATCTCAATGAGACATGATAGAAGCCATATATTTCTTTTAATTAACAGACATTATTTTTTGAGCTGTTTTAGGTTTACAGAAAAAAATGAGTGAAAAGCACAGAGAGTTTCCATATGCTTGCTTTTCCCTCCATTTCTCCTATTTTTAATATCCTGTGGTACTTTTAACATTTGAGCATAACATTTGTCGTAATTGATGAAATAATATTGATATATTATTGTTAAGTCCATAGACACATTGTGGTTCATTCTTTTGTATATGCTATGGGTTTTATTTCACAAATGTATAATGACATGTATCCACCATAAGTATCATACCGAATAAGTTTCACTGTCCTAAAAATCCCTTGTGCTCCATCTATTAATCCCTTCTTCCTTCTCTTTCCAGCAGCTGCTGGCAATGACTAGTTTTTTTACTGTCTGTAGTTTTTTGCCTTCTCCAGAATGTCATATAGTTGAAATCATTCAGTACTTAAACTTCTCAGATTGGCTTCTTTCACTTAGCAATATGCACTTAAGAGTCTTTCATGTCTTTTTGTGGCTTGATAGCACATGTCTTTCTAGCATTAAACAATATCCTGTTGTATGGCTATACCATAGTTTCTTATCCATTCATCTGTTGAGGGATATCTTGCTTTTATGTTCTGACAATTGTGACGAAAGTGTTACAAACATTTGTGTGCAGATTTTTGTGTAGATGTAAGTTTTCACCTCACTTAGGTTAATATCAGAGATCATGATTACTGTGATCATATGTGAAGAGTGTGTTCAGTTTTGTAAGAAACTACAAACTTTTCCAAAGTGCCTGGTCCACTCTGCATGCTCATCAGCAATAAATTTTGCTCATCTTGCCAGCATTTGGTGTTGCCAGTGTTTTGGATCTTAGCCATGCTAATAGGTACATAGTGGTATCTCGTTTTAATTTGCGGTTTCCTAATTACACATGATGTTAAGTATCTTTCCATATGCTTATTTGACATTAGACATACTTTTGCCATCACTAAGGTCATCACCTTATGTCATCACTTTCCTTCCTATTGCCAGTGAGATCCAGTATTTTTTAGTGGAAAAGAAAACTGTGCTAGTCACCCCACCCTTTGTGTATAGGTGCAATAAATTTCAGTGTATGATAAGGCAAGCCAAGCCCCAGCCTCTGCATCCTTTAATAGTAACTAAGTGTTTTTAAGAATTTAATACTCTGCAGGGGCACCTGGGTGGCACAGTGGTTAAGCGTCTGCCTTCGGCTCAGGGCGTGATCCTGGCGTTACGGGATCGCGTCCCACATCGGGCTCTTCCGCTATGAGCCTGCTTCTTCCTCTCCCACTCCCCCTGCTTGTGTTCCCTCTCTTGCTGGCTGTCTCTCTCTGTTGAATAAATAAATAAATAAAAAATCTTAAAAAAAAAAGAATTTAATACTCTGCAAATTCTAAAATGTATTATTTTTATTAAAATCACAATATTAGATTTATTGAGAGAAATTTTAAAAGTCTAGAGAAGTTTTAGTGGTAAATTATTACATTCATTAATATGACATAATTTCTTCATTTATTTGGGGTTTTTTTGGATAAAATCTATTTGTAAAATATTATACATAGATGGTTTTAGTATTCTTTTGTAGGTTAATTACAAGGCACTGTGTAGTATCTCAGTTTATATTACAGCTTTACATATTCAGTTAAATTATTGCTGGTATAGAAGAACATTTCGGATGTGTGTATGTGTGGGGGGTTATTTATGACAGTCTTGATGAATTTACTTATAAGTTCTAGTGGCTTTGTGTTTTCCTATGGATGATCATAGCACTTGCGAATGATGACACCTTTGCGGTTTTTTCTCCAAGTATTTATACTTCATTTTTTCCCCATCTTATGATATTGACCAACCTCTCCAGTACTAGGCTGAACAGAAGTGGTAATGATGGTCATCATATATTTTCCCCAAATTGAAGAGAATATATCTAGAATACCTCTATTATATAGGATATATGCTACAGATTTTTTTTATAGATAGGACTTATGAAATTCAGGAAGTTCCTTTTGTATTAAATATTGTATGTTTCTAAAAAAGAAACACTAAACTTTCTCAAATGTGTTTCTGTTTCTATTGTTGTATCTGCCCAATTTTTCTTTTATAGTCTATGAATGTGTTAAATCAAATTGTTAGACTTTCTAACGTCAAACCATCTGTTTATTCAGACTTCCTTAACTTGTCTCCAACTTTTCTCTGAGGTTACCTTGCCACATCTGGTGGATCTATTTTCCTTCCTCATGATAGAAAATAAGGAGAGAATCAGGTACGATTCTGCCCAGGTCTGAATGTGTTGGGGGTAGAATGTACTTAGAAAACTGCATTCAGATCATTCTCTATTCTGGAATTTAGTACCCTTCTTTTCTAGTCCATACGAATCTTCCCAAGGGTTTCTTCCAGATTTTGTGTTAGTTTTTGACTGGGGCTATGAGATCATTGTAATAGATTCTATCATTGCTCCTAATTATTTGCTGTTTCCACCAAAGAGGGTTACACTTGAAGCCTTTGACATCGTGCTTAATGACTTGACTTGCTTTGGTCAATAAAACGTGAGTAAAGGAACCAAAAAGTATGATGAGTAACAAGAATGTGTATAATTTATTTTGTCATTTTACAACACACAATGCTAGCTTAAATATGTTAGAGAAATTACAAAAATTATTTTGATGGCCATAAAAGAAATAAATCACATAAAGAAATTATATTAGAGCTAAAATACTTATTATGTTGCATTTTTCTTCATGAACCACCAAATATTATACTTCCACCTCCAGACAAACTCTGAAATATTATCTACTGGCTTTCATTGTGTGAAAATCACCTAACCTAAATTTACCCATGTTCTAAAAGATTTTCTAATTGGCAAGTAATTCAGAAATCCAGATATTTAGATTTAAATGTTGACCCTCTAGAAATCAATTTTCAGGGATTCTTCAGATCTGCAATGATTCTGAATGTCAAAACAGCTGCAGAGAGAAGGAGATAAATGGTGGTAAAGTAGCCCTAAATGACTTTTAGCAATATCTTGGTCCAGTAGCATATTGATATAGTTAGATATGAGAGCTGGGGTATTAAATAATACAAATTAATCAGTTGATTGTAAGAAAGGAGGAGGAACTTCTCCACAGCATGCAGTATCTACATAGGTCATTTCCTATGTATTTAAAAAAATCTCAAATGTCTTCATACTCCTTTATGTGACAATCTACATTCTGTGAATCTATTTTAGAAAGTTTAAAAAACGGGTAAAAAGGTGATGAATAACTTGGCATATCAGAGACATCTAAAAGCTGAGCTCATAGGGAGAATACCTGCTAGAAATAGTAAAAGCTAATTTGAAGCTCAGAACAAAGAAAAGATCAAGAAATGGAGACTTTGATACATTTCAAATGTCAGAGTATGGCTGTAGGACTGAAAAAAATGATTATTTGAAAATGCTTTTATTAAGTTCTTATAAACCGCTCTCAGTTCGGAGTGAGAGGTAGCCATTCCTCTCTCATGTGACAGGAGACAGGAAGTGTGCTCTGTGGAGAAACCGAATGGAAGAGACTCATGGCATGCAACATGCCTCACAGGGCGTGTTCCTTCAGTATCTTCTTTGCTAGATTCTCTTCTTGACTTTGAAGTTTAAACTGGTAAGGTAAATTGGAAACTCACATTGTTCAGTCCCACAGGGCCTAGCTCCATGTCTCCAAATTCTTGATTTGGCCAACAAAGTCTTTACACAGATATCTCCATCAGGATGTCTATTTAGCATCTCCAGTTCAAATATCCAAAATGGTTTTTCCTCCTCTTCTTGCATCAAACAGTTCTTCATTCATTTACTTCTCAATCTCAGTTAGTGGTAATTCTATCCTTCTCAGGCTTCTGACTAGACATCTTGGTTACAATCTTGACTGACCCTGTGATCAGTCAGATGACAATAGGACCCCGTGAGAAAATCCTCCTGGTTTTATCTCAAATATGTCAAGAATCCAGTCACTTTTCACCACCCTTGCCCAAGTCTCCATCTTCCCTTCTGGATTATCACAATACTGTCCTAATAGTTCATTTTTCTTGCACTTTGTCCATCACATTCTATTCCCAACACAACAGCCAGTGTCATTTTTATGACTGCATGTCACTCTTCTGATCCAAACTCAAAAGGCATCCATTTCATTGAGAGAAAAAGCCCATAAATATCCTGCAGATGTACGTCTATGTGCCACCTCTGTGCCTTCCCCGTTGTTCACTCTACTTCAGCATATCTGGTCTCCTTGGCCACACTGGCATATTCCACTTCACGTATCCACACTGAGTACTTCCCTGCCTCTAGTGGTGTCACCCAGATAACAACGTGGCTCACTTTCTTACCCTTTTCAGCCCTTGCTCAATTGTCAATTGTTCCATGAGACCTTCCCATATTAAATGTCAAATCTTTTTCCAACCCTCCATCTCATTTTTTCCCATAGTACTTATCATCTGCTAACATACTATGTATGTATTCATGTCTACATTTCTGCAGTAGTCTGTAAGTTTCACGAATATAGGAAACTATGTCAATTTTGTGTACTGCTGTAACCTCAGAACTGACAATAATACCTGGCATGTAATAGGGATTTCATATTTTTGAAGGAATAAATTAATAAATATTGGGAATATCAGGGATATGTACATGCCCACTGGGGCCTGGACTAGGGAGTATGAGAGCTCAAACCTCACCTCAACTCTAAGTAAGATAACAGATAATATCTAATACTAGAAATTAAGAAATAATTATATAGCTTATTTAGAAATAGGAAGATAAATACCTCTAAAAAAATCTATATTATGTTTGCCTCTAGAGAGGCTAGCAATTTTCTCTATTTCTCTTTGAATCTTTAAACCATTTATTTTAATTACCTGATCAATTTTATGTATATAAAACATTCTTTATAAATTCTTTATTTTTCAAGAACTTATTTAGAAATATTTTACCTACAGTTTTGGGTGATATGTTACTATTAATTTGAGACGAGTATGCAGAAGACTAAAGGGTAGATTTTAATTAATGTCTGTTCAGTAAGTTTTAATGTAGTCCTGGAAATAGCCATACACAAATAAAAAAATTAAAATAGATATTCGAGGCTAAGTAAATCACCTAAAATGCTACAAACACTAGATGTACATTGGGATTTAACACCTAATAGTTTTTTAAAGCTTTGGCATTCTTAGTTTGTTGTTTACCTCTTATTCTACTACATATCATTTGCACTGTAAAAGGAATAAAATGTATGGTGCACAATCCTTTTGATAACATATTCTAGTAATTCCTTTAAAGGGAAATAAAATATGTAAAGAGTTGGACTATGTAATGAGTATTTTTTGAGTTACTATACAGGTAATCATGACTAGATGACCCATTAAGTAGTTTCTCTCATTGGTGTTGGAAGTTTACATTTCTTATTACATTTAAGTTGTTCGAGTAAATAAAAGTTGAGTAAGGAAAACAATGCTTTGCTTACATTCCAATTTGCAAAATCTCTTCTGGTTTTTATGTTCCAAAAATAACCCTTTTCAAGGCAATAAACAGAAAAATTAATAAAGAATTACAGTTACGGTAAAGTTAGATAGCATTAAGACTCATTGCTTAGACCATGCTAACACTGAAGTTTTATGACAATATGAGAGAATTGCCATGAATATATGTCAATTACTAATGGAGAATAGAGTTTTGTTATTCTCTGACCTAAGCAATTAGAAAGGGAATTTAGTTGTGGGTTATTAGCTAAACCTTTTTGAAGATTGTTTTCTGAAATGGAAAATTACCAAAAGCAAAATCCCTTCAAGAATACAAGATTTCAGAATTCATTGAGTTAAATTGTTCTTTATGCATGGTTCTTTTTAGACTCACAAAACCAATCTGTTTTTATAAGGGAGAGGCCAATATCATCCTGATACTGAATTATATCAATGATTATGGATGAATAATGACTTATTATTGAGCTCTAGGTTTAAAAAGAAAGAGGAGGAATCCCAAGTAGGGTAGGACTATTCCTATACATTTTTTATCCTAAGCAGTCAATTTTGCATTATCAGGAGTACTAAGATAATAGGAGTTCCATATATTCAAATATTTTGCTTAGGATGCTATATATATATAAACTTAAGTACATTGTATGTATGTATATGTAAGTATTATGTACTAAGTAAACATTTAGAGGTCTTGATATGTTAGGTCTTTATTAAGAAAAGCACTTATTGGTCTGCTAACGAAATATGCAAGTATGGGTTGTGCTAGAATTGATATTTTGCCTAAGAATCCAGTGTGTGCTTTACATGGATAAAATTGAGAGAATGTGAAATAATTTCTAGTGGCCATTTTCTGTCTTGCCAAGAAGCCCACTTAATATTTTTTAAATTTATTTTTATTGAAGTTCAGTTGACACATAATGATATGATAGTTTCAGATGCCCACCTAATATTTTAAAACTGACTTCAAAGAATTTTTATCTGGCCATCCATCTAAATAACTTCTGAATTTAGTGTAGTAAGGTAAATAATGTACTATTTCCTGAGGTTCTATATGCAGATTTTGTTTTCTATTGATAATTCATTTTTCTGCTCTTTTTCCAAGGCAGTTTATTTATGCAGTTAACAAATGCTAAATAAAATATAAATTTCATTCTGAATAGGTTTTTATAGGACAGCGTCCAATATGGACACAGTCCAATACAAAAGTCACTAGCCACATGTGACTACAAAGCACATGAAATGTGGCTACTCCAAATCGAGACATGCTATAAGTATAACGTACACACCAGAGCTTGGAAACTTAGTGTAAAAAAAATTAAAAAGAGAACGTAAAGTATCTAATTTATAATTTGTATATTATTTGTTGAAATAATATTTGGATTCATTGGAAAAAATAAATATATATTCATTAATTTCACCGGGTTCTTTTTTCTTTTCAATGTTGCTATTTAAAAAGTTAAAATGACATATGTGGCTTACATTTGTCCAGAATATGTTTGTACTGGACAGCACTATAGAAAGTATTGTTTGAAGCTTCCATTTCTCTCAGATTAAATAAGATCAAATAATTGTATTACAAGCTTTTTAAAGACAATAGAAAGGTCTCTTTTATACTGTATTGTTCTCCTGATTTATTTAAATATCCAGCTCAGAAGCAATCCATTAATAATATTAATATTCAATTAAATGGATGGAAAAAGAATTCCTTTCATGTCTTTTTTTCCTTTATTGTATAACTGATTCATTTGCTATATGTTTAGGGCACAGGCATTTTACAAATGTCCTTATATATAATCAGGATATATAATCCAGAATTTTAATAGAATAATTCAAATTGTATATAAATATAATTATGGATTAATCTCATTTTCTACCTCATTGGTGATTATATCTAGTGTTATATTAGAACATATTGATCTGATAATCTAACTGAAAGTGGACTATTGACCCGCTAATAGGAGGATTTCCAATGGAAAAAAATAATAAAATATCAACAGTTTGGTGAAACAAAGTCTCCAGGAAAGTGTGGAGTCAGCTCCCATACTTAGATTCTATGTTGCCCTAATATTGGTGGGCTCTACTTATTGCTCTCAGCCATCAAATGACCATTAGACAGTTCATTACTCTGCTTGTTCATGAGCTTTCTGGACAAAGGAGTTAAATTGCCAATACAAATTCCCTCCCTCCACATTGATATTGGCCTCCCTCCTGGTAATGCAGCACTCACCAGTATCTTCCTCTAAATCACCAAGACAAATTGAAGTACTTATACACAACATATTATAAACATTTTAAATTAAACTATACACACTTGAAGTAATTTGTGTTTCACATTTCATCTCCTTATTCTACTACTCTGCTACTTTGAAATATTTACATTTGGAAGACCAAAGTACAAGCCATAAAGAGATGTCCTTTAGAGGTGGATCATGAAAGCTGACCCTATCAGGGACGAAATGCACACTGACTGTCCGCCTACCCTTCTCATATGATGCAGACTCAACTCAATGAGTTTATGTGTGCTAGTCTCCTACAATTTGTTTCCTCTGATGCTTTTTGTTTTCTTTCTCAACTGCCCTGGACTTTTTTGACAGCCAGAGGAGCAAATAGGACAAGAGAGGGCTGCCAAATAGCACAGATTTGTATGTGGTAGAAACAGCTAAGTTTAACTGAGAAACACAATTTCCCCATGTAATCATAGTGGGAATGATTCTCTTTTTTGTGTATGCATGCATACAAAACTAAGGAACCACACCCTTCATTCAAGAAAGACTAGCCATGTTCTAGTGGCAAAACAAAACAAAACACTTTTTGTCATGCTAAACATGGACTACAGTTTTCCAAAATATACAGTATATCTGTTTGGAATGAATAAAAATGTTTATGACCCAATATTAGTGGTAAGGTGGTTAGAAGGCTTTTGCTTGGTTGGATCACTAGTCTTTTTTCTGAACATTCATTAAACTCAATTTTTGGCAGAGGGAGTGAGTCAACAAATGACAATCAGATTCCAGATTTCACAAGCTCATGGGTATAGATGATCAAGTGTTGCAGGGATCAGCCAGCTCCCTGGATAATTAGTTCTGGAAGTTTGTGAGCAAGGCAAGGAATAGAGTATTTTCAAGATAGAATGAGGATAGGGTCATGGGCCCTGTCATGCTGAGTATTTATTTTTAAAATATCTATTTCTAATTTCTAACAGAAGTAGAATTAACTTGAGAAATACCATACTCATGTGGTTGGATTATTTTTCAACCAATTCCAAATACAAAAGATAGAAAACTAATTTTGTCCAATTTGACGAAGGTAAGAATAAGCCAGATGAAATTCATAGCTTTTTCCAAGGTTATAGAACATTTTTCCATGGCACTTGGATTTATCAGTGTTCATCTTTTTGACATGGCAGTGTACTTTAAGTTATACTCAAAAGTTTCAATTACAATCAAAATTGGTATCCTCCTTATATGGTTCTTCTAGACAATATACCCTCTACTGCTTCAGATAGAGTACTAAGTGCGCTTGGGCACTTAAAACATATTTTATGATTGTAATCTTGGATGTTTGAAGTGGTTCTCCATTCTACTGCAGATATAAACACCATAAATTGGAAAAGACATACTTTAGTTGAAAGGTCAAAAATCCTTGCTGGACTTTTCCTGATGGTGTTTATGAGAAAGCTCAAATTTATTGGGAGAGCTAAATTTCTTGTACAGGAAAATCAAGTGAAAGTTCGATAGTGAGCCTGGAAAAAATTGTGGAGACATAAGTAAAGTTGGGGACAAGAGATATTTTTGGGAAGTTCAGCAAGTGCGAACTATCCTTAAAGAGCTCACAGTAAAACATGTGAAATTCACAGAGCTATCAACAAGTTTGATTCGCCTATGGTACCCGCAGCATCTTAGCTGTTTATGGAAATCCTTCTCAAGATAATGGGTAACATCAACATAGCATTAATATCCACACAAACCAAAGTTTTTATTTTATTGCATTAACACTCTGAAATCCCAGTGATCTATAATAAAGAATTTTTTGTAAGACTTTTCTAGAGCAGTTTTAGGTTCACAACAAAGTTGAAAGGATGATACAGAGATTTCCGGTATAACCTCTGCCCTCACACATATATAGCCTCTTCTTTTATCAACATCACTCACCATAGTGGTACAGTCTTTTTTGTTTTTGTTTTTTCCCAAGGATGTACCTGTACTGACACATCATAATCACCCAAAATCCATAGTTTATCTTAAGTTTCATTCTTATTCTGTGGTTTTGGACAAATGTATAATGACATAGATCCATCATTAAAATATCATACAGAGTATTTTTACTGCCCTAATAATCCTCATTTTTCCTATCCACCTCCTTCACCTCTAACCCCTAGTGTGCACTGATCTTTTTACTAGCTACACTGTTTTGCCTTTTCCAGAATGTCATATAGCTTAAATCATACGGTTTGAATCATTTTCAGATTGGCTTTTTTTTTTTTTCAAGATTTTATTTATTTATCCGACAGAGATAGAGACAGCCAGCGAGAGAGGGAACACAAGCAAGGGGAGTGGGAGAGGAAGAAGCAGGCTCATAGCAGAGGAGCCTGATGTGGGGCTCGATCCCAGAACGCCGGGATCACGCCCTGAGCCGAAGGCAGAAGACAGACGCTTAACAACTGCGCCACATCCTTGCCAACACTTGTTGTTTCTTATGTTTTTGATTTTAGCCATTCTGACTGGTGTGAGGTGATATCTCATGTGGTTTTGATTTGTGTTTCCCTGATGATTAGTTATGTTGAGCATCTTTTCATGTGTTTGCTAACTTCTTTGATCAACTTTGAGTTAATTTTTTGAAATGAATAAGAACTATGTGTATGATTATGTTTATCATGTGGAGGTACAGATGTTCCTGAACCATTTGCTAAAGGCAAGCATTTATTTTTTACTCATGTTTCAATGCTGGTGGGTCAGCAGGTGCTGCTCTGCCCTATGTGTCTTCTCATCCTGGGACTCTCATTGGCAGAGGGAAAGGACTGATAGGAGGAAAAGCTGATGGGAGGAGAGGCATGGGATGTCACTCAGAATTTCTGCTTGAAATTAGTGCTTTTTCTCACATCCTACTGGCTCATATCCATTATATGACCAAGCCTAATAATGGGGAGAAAATGTGTAATCTACCTTCAGTGAAGCACTTCAAGTCCAATTATAATGGGCAAAGACATACTCCTCTTGTAAGAAAGAGATCCAACATTTGAAAACAGCAATGCCATATCCATAAACAGTGTTTCAAATGTAAGAATAATGGACATCAAACAGTCTGGTTCTAGTCATAACTCCTCCTATTGTTTCAGGTCAATCCTATAGCTTAAGAAAACCTTGTAGGGAAAGATTTCTAAAAAGGAATTCATCTAAAGAGGAAAAAATCTCAGTGGCTCTCAAAGGACATCTGGACTTTCTGGTGACTTACAGGCACTGGCAGAGACACTACTGTGGAGAAAAATGATAGTGGGACAACAAGAGTTTCTAGCTTTCACATGAACTTCCAGACTAAGTACAAAGGATCCAGTGTCCACAGTAGCCAAGAGTGATACATAATCCCACCACAGTCGTATGGCACTTGGCAGTTGTCAAAACCTAGGAATTATCTCTTTAAATGATTAAAAATATTTTATGTATCTGAAAGTACATAATGAAAATCTAACAAAATGGTGCTATTAATTCAAGGGAAGATGGAAAATAAATATTGAGCTTATTAATGGTCTTGTTTCCAGACAATTTGCTGTCCTGAGGTGATACAAGAAGTGTAACAATATAGAGGGATAGGAATGTGAGGCACAACATGAAAAATCACACTAAGTTATTGGAATTGCAAAAAAAATGCATAATAGCGCTTGTTTACAGTTTTGAATGTAACACATAGTAAAAAGTTGAACAAAGTACAGTAGAAAGAAGAGTCTAAATATTAATCTATCCATTGGTATTTTAAATTACAAATTGGTGGTCTGGTGGTCTACATTGGATTTTAAGCAATTAAGGCAGAATTCTCAAACTTTAGTATGCATAGACACCACCTGGAGAGCTGTTTCTAACACTTATTCCCCAGATTTCCCTAGGCTGTGGCCCAGAGATGTTAATTCAGCAAACTGGGTTGAGTCTAGTTATCTAGATCTTAATAAACACTTGGGAGATCTAATACCAGTGGTCAGGGAAGCAAGCTTTGAGAAATAGTGAAATATAGAACCAAAAAACAGATCTTGAAATATTCTTTAGATTAACACCTAATTATATCCCAGGAAGAGTTCTTTTTATATGATAATTATGAAAAACATTAATGAAGACTAAATAATGGATCAATTTGCACAAATTAATCTTCTTTTGTTTTGAAATCTGCTAAATAAGTTTATAGTATGAAAGCTACTAATTATGCTGTAGTCAAAAGTATGTAATGTACTGAAAAATATAAATTGGGTATTGTACATTATGCATGTAGTCTAATTTCTTAAGAGTAATTTTATATCTGGATGTTCAATGCAATTAAGTGATATGAAAAATGGACATTTAAAAAATAATGAAATATTCTGATATCAAAAAGATATATATCAAATCACAAGAGACAAAATATCTTTGTGCCTTTGTTAATATTATCATTATATGCACATTTTGCCACATAAGCCCACTTATTAAAAAGTTAGGTTCATATGGTTATAACATTCTACTGACCTTCTAATTAATAGAAATGAACTTTAAATTTTATCAAAGTGCTTGCCTCAATGAGGCATTCTATCATGTCTAGATGATAAAATGAAGCATAGTTTACATTTAAGGTAGAACAAAAAACTTTTATTGAAAAATATATTCCCATCCCACGATTTTATTTTTATTTTCTTGTTTAATGTCAATAGACAAATGCATTATCTGGAGTCTTTAAGACTCTATCTCAACAATTGATGGAATGACTAGAAAGGAAATCAGTAAGGTATATCACCTTCAACCAATAGGCTTCAAGAAAATATCACCATCAACCAACAGGCTCGAACCAACATTTACTACAGAATACTCCACTCCAAGATAGCAGAATACTTAATGTTTTTAAGTACCCACAAATATATGCAATGATTAGTTATATCCTGGGCCATAAGCAAACCTCCAAAATTTAGACTTGAAATTATCTATAATAATAACCAGAAAAACTCCAACTAAAGAACACACTTCTAATCCATGGTTCAAAGAGAAGTCTCAAGAGAAATTTTCAAAATACATTAAACTGAGCGAAAATGAAAACATAACATGTCAAAGTTGTGGCAGAATGTTTTAACTGAGAGATTTTTGTAGCACTAAATGTGTGCATTACAAAAGAGAAAAAGAAGTTAATAATCTGAATTCCTACCCCACAAACTTGAATAAAAAGAAAAGCAAAATAAACCCAAAGCAAGCAGAATGAAGGAAATAATAAAGAGCAGAAATCAATGAAATTTTAAACAGAAAAATAATAGAAAAAATAAATTTAAAATTAGTTTTTTGAAAGATATGTAAAATTGACAAACCACAAGCAAGACTACAAATTTTAAAAAGAAAAGAAACTCAACTGGTCAGTATCAAGAATGTAATGGTATATTACTGCAGGCCTTACAGACATCAGAATGATAATAAAGGAACAGTAGGGACAACTCTGTATCCAGAATTTGACAACTTAGATGGAAAAGAAGTGCTTCAAAGGCACAAACTAAAACACCGAACCCAAAATGAAATAAATAATTTGAGTAGCCCCATTAAGGACCTTTTATTTGTAATTTAAGCACCCCTCCCCAAACAAATCCAGACCCAGTTAGTTCACTGGAGAATTCTGCCAAACATTTAAAGAAGAATTAATACAATTCTATACAACGTACTCCAGAAAACAAAGAGAATAAAAACTTTTGAATCCATTTTATGAAATTAGACTTACCCTGATACCAAAACAAGACAAAAAAGGGAGAACTACAGCCCGATATCCATCATGAATATATATTCTCAAATAGATTTCAGCAATATATAAAAAATAATTATATACCAGAACCCAGGAGCCTTATTTCAAAACTGAAAGTTTGTTTCAATATTTAAATATCAATCAATAAAATCCACATATTAACAGGATAAAGAAAAAAAATCCCATAAACATGCCAGTCAATGTACAAAAAACATTTAACAAAATTTAACACCCATTCTTTATAAATACCCCATTAAAAGTAGAAAGGAACTCCCCTAACTTGATAAAGAAGGCCTACAAAACACTACAGGTAGCATTAAATATAATGGTAAAAGACTGAATGATTTCTCTTTAATGTCAGGAATAAGTCGAATATGTCTATTCTAGCCACTACTATTCAATATCAGACTGGGAGTTCTAGCCAGTGTAATAAAGTAAGAAAAAGAATTAAAGTTATACAGACTATTAAAAAAAATAGAACTGTTCCTATCTTAAGATGGATGATTGCCTACATAGAAAATCAAAAAGATTCTATTACATAACTCCTAGAAATAAGAAGTGAATACAGCAAGATATAAAAATACACTAGCAACAGAGATGCAGACACCCAAATTAACAACAACAACAAAAAATACTACTTATAGTCACTCAAACATTTCTGAGTTATAAATCTAACAACACATATACAGGGTTTATATGCTGAAAACCTGAAAATACTGACCAAAGAAATCAAAGATTTAAATAAGAGACATACTGTGTGTATGGTAGGATGTCTCAACACAGTAAAGATGTCAATTTTCTCCTAATTATTTTACAAATTTAACACAATTCCTATAAAATCCCAAAAGATTTTTATAGACATAAGCAAGATTATTTTAAAATTTGTATGTCTAAAATGTTTTTGAAATAGAGCAAGAAAATGAACCAGTCTATTTGATTTCAAAACTTGCATAGTTACAGTAATCAAGATGTGTAATATTTGAGAAGGCATACAGATCAGTGGAACCAAAAAGAAGAACTCAGCTATAGAACCACACAAATATACCCAACGACTTTTTACAAAGGTACAAAATCAATTCCATGGAGGAATAATAGTTGTCCCCAGAATATAGTAGTAAACCAACTGGATAGCCATACGCAGAAGAAAAAAACAGTAACCTTGATCTACATTTCACATGCCATATGAAAGTTAACTCAAAATCATTATAAACTTAAATGGTAAATGGTAAACTCATAAACTGTTTAAGGAAAAAAACAGAAGATAAAGCCTTTGGGACCTAGACAACTGATAAATTGGAGTTCATCAAAATTGAAAATATTTGCTTTGTGAAAGAGCCTGTTAATAGGAAAGAAAGACAAGGTACAAACTAGAAGAAAATATTTGCACACCACGTTATAGATTGAAATGTGCCCCCCAGCCTTAAATTCATATGCTGAAGTCCTTACCCCAGTGTCTCAAAGTGTGACTATACAGAGATAGGTCTTTAAAGAGTGAATTAAGTTACAATGAGGTAATTAGGGCAGACCCTAATCCAAAATGTTTTTTGAGCAAAGATTAAGACACATATAAGACCATGTGAAGACAGTAGGAGGAGACAAATGGCCATTTGCAGGCCTAGTAGAGAGGTCTTCAAAAGACACCAACCTTGCCGATGCCTTGATCTTGGATTTCTAGTCTGTAATATTGTGTGCAAATACTGTTTTGTTGTTTAAGCCACCCAGACTGTGTATACTTTGTTATGGCAGCACTAGCAAACTAATGCACCATGTGGTAATAGAGGACTCATGCAAAGAATATGTAAAGAACTCTAAAAACTCAACTGTAAAAAAACAAATAATCCAATTAGGTAGTGTGCAAAAGACTGAAGAAACATTTCACTGCACAGGATACACAGATGGCAAATAAGCATGTGGAAATGTTCAACATGATTAGCCATTAGGAAAATGCAAATTAAAATTATGACTTAATGCTACATACTTATTAGAATGGCTCAAATAAGAAAAGTTGACAACACCCAATATCAGTGAAGATATGGAGAAAATGAGTCAGTCACACATTACTGTTGGGAAGGTAAGATACTACACCACTCTGATCAACAGTTTAGCAGTTTCCAGTAGAACCAACTATAACATCTCTTGCTCTCATAGCTCACCAAGAAATTCCATTCTTCTTCGTTATTCTTTATTCCATTCCAATTTGTTCTTCAAAATAGCTGATCTCACTTAAAGAATGATCTCTGTCTTACAGTTTCTCTCTGATCTGTAAATTTCTCTTTGGTGAGCTGAATTTCTTGCAGTCATTTGCCACATAGTACCTTGGAAGCAGATTTATGCACCACTCTGGCTCTGGATGGGATGAAAATAGCTTCCCAGCTACATTTCTATTTTTTTTTTAAGATTTTATTTATTTATTAGAGACAGCCAGCGAGAGAGGGAACACAAGCAGGGGGAGTGGGAGAGGAAGAAGCAGGCTCATAGCGGAAGAGCCCGATGTGGGGCTCGATCCCGTAACGCCGGGATCATGCCCTGAGCCGAAGGCAGACGCTTAACCGCTGTGCCACCCAGGCGCCCTCCAGCTACATTTCTCTTAAACCATGTTATGACCCTTCCTGCATTAGCTACCTACAGAGATTTTGAAAGGGCATTACAATGTACAGGAGAACAATTAAAACTGTTGATTGATAATCAGAAGCTATTTTTAATGTAAGCATGAACAAAAGAATTATTGCCAGATAAATATGAACCTTAAGCTGAAAAACTCCCACTTAAGTTTAATTTTTTTCTTTTTGGTCTTCTTTGTGTTTAGTTTGCTTTGGCTAGCTGAATAAAAAATACTACTGCCTAGGTTCATGGGAAAACAGCACCTAAATTCATATAAAGTTTCACAGCCCACAAAACTCTTCTACCTCCATTATCAAATTAAATAATATCAGCCTTCTTAGGTGTCTGTCATTCTCATGTCATAGATGAGGAAATTGGGGCTTGGAGACATTAAGTGACAGATACAAAGTTACTCCAATTGTAATTGGCAGAGGCAGCTCTCAAATGTGAATATTCTTCCCATACCTCACATAGCAATACTTCTCTAAAAAAAGGCTGGTCAAACAACATAATAAAGGACTTGGTCAAGCAACACAATAACTTCATTTCTTCCATGGTTGAATGCTCGGACATTATGTCTACACATTCTGTTGTGAAAAATAAAATCAAGCATTACTCTCAAAAAATTGAATAAAATTGCCAGGGCAGTTTCCTAGAAAATAAAAGATCTGTCTTTCCAATGACAGTGTATTCATGCTTCCTGTTCAGATGTGACCCTGGAAGTATTTACTATAGGTTTTTTGATTGGAAAACTCTTAAATTTTGAACATTTCTTAATAACCAATTCCTTAAGTCTATTTATTGAATCAGAGATTGCTGCTACTTCTTTTCCATGCTTGAGCTTGAAATTCAAGAAACAGAGAGCTTAAAGGAGGCTTAGGAAGGGAAAAATAATTCCAAATGATTAACTAAACAAGATAATTTGATCAGTAGGTCTCTGGTCTCCTGATAGCAAATAATACAGAAAATTAACAATTAACAAGAAAATATGGTGACCTCATTCATTTTCAGTAATAATGCTATCTGGACTACATGAAGTCCTTGACTTGCCTGTTTACATCTGCTTTGGAATTTTATCTCCTATGTTTTCTTGACTCTGGAGAGCTTCATTTAACTCATATTATACTATACTAACAGTAACCACTGAAAACGGTAGAGGACTTAAAGAAAGACACCCTGAACCACAGATGACCCTGAGTTTACATGAAAAAGGAAAAGTAGAGAAATAAAAGACAATTGCAGAAAAGTTTTGTCACAGTGAATGACAGGGATTTATGTAACAAACATGTATTTATCTATCAATTTCTGAGCTGCAAACTGGTGTGTGTGTGTGTGTGTGTGTGTATGCAAAATGCTTAGAAAATTAGTTCTCTAGTTAGTGAAGATTCTGACCTAACAACAGATGATATGAAGAATGTGGTTATTTTAACAGGTATCTTACCTATCAAATTCTTTCCAAAATGTCCTATACATTTCTGCTTATTAAGTTTTTCTTCTTCGTCCTCATTGTAAAAGATGGAGGGTTATAGATGGTATGAGGGCAGGGACTGCAGACATTTTCTCTCACCAATGGATTCAGTGACTGTGCCAAGAGTCAGTCATCCCATCACTATATGGAAACCTATCATCTAGGGCTTTATTCCTCATATAATCTGGCATTAATAATAGTAACATAATTAAAATAATTATTTTTCATATTCGTATGATGTCAGCTCTTGCTACTCACTCTCATCGGCTGATACCCCCTGCCTCTAGAAACCTATGCCATCAATATAGAGTTATCTAAGTTTCTCTGAATACCTCATGCCTGTGATTGCTTTCTTAATTTTGCTCTCTGGATGACCTTTCTCCTGGTGTACCTTGCCCCTTTCCCATCATCTTTTTAGACTTAGCTCCAGGTTGATCACAGCTGGACAATGTTTTCTCAGGGGTCGTAGGGTACTACTGTTATCCCTACATTAATCTTTTTTCATTCCAGATTATAATATACATACGTTCTTCTGTCCCTCTATTGGACTGCTAGCTCTTTGGAATAAAGAATTATGATTTCAACATTGCTGTATCCTTGTGCCTAACATAGCATCTGGCACAACGTAGACCTGCTAAAGATTTTTGATAAATTAATACTACCTTTTATTTAAAATATAGTTTATGGACTCCCTAGTATGTTAGCTTGTTGATCTTTCAAGATAATCTTGAGAAGTAAATAGACAGATGAAAAAAACTGCAGCTCAAAGAGATGCACATCTCAGGCTAGTTAGTGTTGGAACCTGGACTTCTATATACTGAAGCAAACAAAACAACAACAAAAACAAGCTTTCTTTAATACCACTTAATATACAGGGCTGGAGATAAGACATTTAAACTTTTTATTTACTCATCATGATAACTTTACAGAGGAGGGCATATATAACATTTTCCTATTTTCCAAGAGAGAATATTGAAGTTTGATGAGCTTTTGTGGCTTTCCCAGAGTGGCATATACAACAGAGGGACTGAAAATCAAGTGCAACTCTGACTCACTCCAAATATGTATGCAGAAGTGCTAGATTATACAGCTTGTTAAGCCATATCCTTTTTGATGACTAAGATTACTTCTCCAAAATACTATTTCACTCCTGTGTTTGTTGGTCAAGCTCTACACATATGCATGACTGGGTAACATAGTGGTAGCCATTCAATGAAATATGATTGACATATTTTCTATTATTGACAAAGATCCAGGGTTCCAGCAGCATCTGGATCCTGGTTATGTGAATTATCAGATATAGCACTTGCCTAAAGGTAAGACTCTGGAGAGCATATCCTTTTGTGACTAATAACCACATTATATAAGGAACTACAATTCAGTAATAAAAAGACAGTTGAATAAAAAATTAGGAAAAATGTGAACAGACACATCAAAAAATAAGATATACAAATGGCTAATCAGTACATTAAAAATAGCTTAATAGCAGTAGTTGCCAGAAAAGCAGAAATGAGTAAGTCATGAAAATAAAAATCACAGCATGGGGAGTATAGTCAATAGTATTGTAATAATGTTGTATGGTGACAGACGGTAGCCACACTTATGGTGAGCAGAGCATAACATATAGAGAAGTTGAATCACTATGTTGTACACCTGAAAGTAATGTAACATTGTGTGTCAACTATACTTACATAAAAATTCTTTTTAAAAATAAAATCATAATGAGGTAGCATTATACATCTACTAAAATGGCTTAAATTTAAAAGACTGAGCAGTACCAAAAGACAGCAAAATGTGGTATGCCTAGAACTATCATACATTGTTGGCGAAAATGTACAATGTTACAGCCACTTTGGAAGACTGCCTGACAATTTCTTATCAAGTATACACCTCATTATGTAACATCAAAGCTATTCTTAAGTATTCACCCAAGAGAAATTAAAAAAAAAAAACACACTCTTGGTTTACAAGAAAAAATATATATACACACACATATATGTACCTTTGCTTCTAGACATAAAACATGAATATAGTATTTATTTTAATCTTCCCTTTGAATGATATGTTTAAAATATCAATTCGACCCAGGATCATATTCAGATATTTAAAGAAACAATTTTACTCTAATTTATAAAAGTATCCTCAGATCCAGAATTTATCTGGGGATTTTTCACTCTGTAAAGAAACTGATGTTACATTTTAACCCTCTATACTTTCATTTTACCCCACTATGCACCAAATGTGTATCTCTTCAGCAGTCATCATTTCATTAAACACATAATAATTTAGTTGTTAGAGCAAGTGATAAATTATTTTGTTTTAGAAATCCAAAGTGTATTAAAAAGCCAAAAGCAAAAACCTTTAGGAAATAACTTGGGGTGGCATATTATTCTCTCCTTCCTTCAATTTGTACAAACCTTGAGGGTTGGTTCCAGGTAACTTAGAGACAGCATTCATTGCTATTTGAATGTGATTTTTCACTTTAAATAATGTTGCTCTAATTGCTCTGAAATGCACTGAAATGCATAGATAACACCTGTAGTCCCCGAAATAATTATTTCATATAGTGAAGATGAAATATAAGTTCAAGTGATCTGATTCCTAGATGACTTCTCAATATCTACATTTATTTTTCACAAATATCACATAAGATAAAATGAGGGTTTTTGGTCTTTGAGGGAAAAAACTATGCTACTTAAAATAATAAAACTATTCACTTTTAAGCTAAAATTTTTTTAAAATTTTTATTCAAATTCCAGTTAACATATGGTATAATATTATTTTCGGGTGTACGATATAGTGATTCAACCCTTCCATACAGTACCCGGTGCTCATCACAACAAATGCATTCTCTAATTCTCACAAAAAAGTGATATTGCTCCTAATGCTACTTAGAGTATTGCACATGATTCTGTAATTGGACATTGAATAGTTGGTTGCACTGTTACAGTCCTTTAGAATTTATTTCATCCTGTTGCCTAAAACTGCCAATTGGAAAATCTAAACATAAATTATCGCTTTTTTGTAACTTTCCAGAATCATTTTAAACATGTTACTCAGCTAAAAAGACCTACTGTCACATGATTCTAACAATCCCAAACTCCTCACAATGCAAAAGAGTAAGATATTATACCCCCAAATTTGCCTAGGTCACTTATTTTTATTATTATAAGAAGAAAAGCTTGGAGTACCAATTAACGCATAGTTTGCTATAAATTGATGTCACATATTGTCTTTTAGCTTCAGAAAAGTAAAGTCCCTAAAGACCATGCAGCTTCTGTTCAAATATTTGTTCAAATATTTATAATAAATTTTGCTGTGGGTACTAGGCACTAAGACATAAATTTAAAATAAAACTATGGATTCATGATCAATTAAGAAATGATGGGAAACGAAGATCTTTTCCTTTCTCTCTTGTTGGTAAGTTTCTCTTCTACACGGGCTACTTGAAGGCACTGAGATCCTTGTTTCCCATACCAAAGAGTGCTTGTTATTCTGTTCTTGAAGCTGCCCCAGCAACCAGTGACCTGTTTGAGAACCTGCTTTGACAAGCTCCACAGGTGTCCTGGCTTAATGTTACTCTAGAGTGCTTTTAACAGATAAGAATACTCTATCTGCTCTGGCAAAGAAAAATAGGGCAGGCAGACAACCATCACCTCTAACCTGAGCTGAATACTTAACATAAGTCAAGGGTAAAGGAAAAACGCTTCTTTTCCAGTACCCTGAGATGTTATTGGAGGGCTGCCCTTTACTTTATATTTATTTATCATGCATATAGGCAGCAACCATTGCATTAAATAAACTACACTGAAAAAATAATGATTTAAAGAGGATTCTGCAATAACATAACCAGAGGCACTTGGAAATGTTATGAAAAGAGTCAGTAATAGATTTTACTTTAAGGGTTGAGCCTTTAAAATATTTGATTTTTTTTATGGAGCCATATTTGATTTCTTATGGATAACATTTTGGGTTAACTTATGCTAAAATAATTAATAGAAACTTTATAATTAATCTGAGCATTTTTTCTTTGTAATTATCAAAAATAAATAATGAACACAATAATAAAATATTTCACGTTATATAATGTACTTAAATTCAAATGCATTTCAAAACCAAATACGTTACTACCTTTCTTACAGAGAATAATTATTTATTCATTCTTAGCTATTGCCTGAAAAATGTGGCCATGACCATAGGGGAAAAACATGACAATATTACACAGGGGGGAGTTTCTGAAGAGTGAAAGATATAATGTACTTAGTTATACTCCTATTTACAGAGGACTACAAGCTTGTGCTAAGTGTTTTCCTCCATCAAAGGTTATCTTGCAGTAAAATCAAGAATGAGCTGCTCAGGGGGTACTCAAAGTTAAGGCAAAGCATAAGAAAAATGTGGGGCTGAGTCTGCATATCTGCCCATAGAATGGACCTGATTATCTGTAGTTGGTGTACTGGTCCCCTTTCTGGATATTTGAAGTGCTGTATATGTATTGCTTCCAAACGATGATTGAGAGGGACTTTGATAAAGGCATATGAAGAATCCAACAAGGGTCAATGGATATGTATGTTCCCAAAATGCTTCCTCTTCTCCATGGAAACAGAATGACTCCATCTGTTATATGAAGAACTAGATGGTATAGGGAACTGAGTGTAACGCCAAAAATTCTTCCTAGTGCACACAGTAGACAACCAAAACCTATCCTTTCCCTGTTTATATTATGTGCATAAAAACTGTATAGATGGCAACCATTAATAATGCAAAATAATGGTTCCAAGTGCCACTCCATAAACAATCTCCATAAAAGCAGAATTTAGACTCTGGGACAGAATGCAAGACAGAGAAAAAAGATAACTTCTTTATCTCTACATTCAAGGAATGACTATTTCTTAATGACACAATTAAAACAAAAAATCAAATTTTTGAAAATGTGTATCAAAATCAGTTTATAGTCCAAATAAAGTATGACTGCCATTTAAGAGTAACTGAAACAAAGAAGAGAAATGATTGCTAGTTTCAAAAACCCAAAGGCTTGCCAAGATCCCAACCCTTAGACCATCTCAGTGCTTTTCTATTCTATTTACTGCAAACTTTGCTTAAGTGTTCAGAACAGGATTATTCTGCAACCACGTTGAACTGCGAGGCTTAGAAAAAAACTAACTTTTGTGGAAGTGATAGACTGGACTCTTTTGTAATAAAAGGGGTGTATATAATTTGGGATTATCATTATCTAGGGAAAAAACATTCAGGATGATGGATTAAGCAAATGCCTTATTCACACATGCTATTAAGTCACTGCCTTATGGAAAAAAAATCAAGGAGGCTCATAACGTTCACCTCTTCCATGTTTAATGAGGCAAGGAAAAAACTCGAATGACCTATTTAGGGGTCATTTCCATTATAAAACTATCATTAAATATCCAGTTCAAGGGTAAATTTGGGAAATGATTAGTTAGATGACACAGATGGGTACCTAGTTGAATCTTTAATTTGGAACACTTAAACTGCCAATCTATTCTCTTTCTTTTGATTTTTTTAAATCTTATTTTTCCTTTTGATTTTATTATTTATTTAAGACAAGCTTTGGCTGTAAATCTCTGTATAAAATAGATTTCACCTCCATTTATCTTCCAGTTTTGGAAAGCCACTGCATTGTCCCAGAGAATTTTTAAAAGTCTTGTCCCTAGGGTTTTTTGTTTTTATTTTAAAGATAAAAGCTTATTTCAAATGACCTGAAAGAAAGAAAGGCATGTAGTTCATGTATGGTTTAAAGGGAAAATGCTTTGTCTCTGTTTGACAGTGTTTGACTAAATATTATTGTATTTTTCCATCCCATTTATTTATATAAACACTATCAAGAAAAAAACAAGCTTCTGCTAGGGCAGTAAGTAGTTTTTAATCTCTCTTTTCAGTCATAGACTCCTTTGTAATCCAATGAAATCTAAGGGACCCATTGCCAGAAAAATGCACTTAATCACTTAATACAAAATGGTGCATATATTTCCAGAAGACTTAAGAAATGCACGGGCTTCAGTTAAGAGGTCTTCCCAAACGTGACAGGGAAAACAATCCATCAGACCTCTTTTTTGTATTATAAAACAAGGGAAAAAAGATTAATAAGGTATAAGCAGTTCCTTTACAGTAAGAACAACAACAAAGTGTTGATTTGTTTTGATAGAAATAAGGACTGGAATTCCAGAGTGTGATTTAATTACACAAAGAAAAGCCAGTTTGATGAGGAATGTCTGAACTCAAGAATGTCTTTTGTATTTTAAATACAAAGTTTTGATTACTTGCCAATTTCAAAGTTGTTCTTTAGCAGAAATTATAAAAATTGCTACTCAGTAAATGACTCAAATTTCCCATTTTACTTTGAATTCATATAAACGGGCATAGCCAAAAAATATGTACTTAGATGATATGTAGCAGAATGGAAATAGCACAAATTTGAAACGGGTTCAAATCCCAGCTCTGCTAGTTATTAACAAAGTAAATTTGAACATACCTGAAGTTTAATTTCCTCTTTTGTAAAATATGAGATAATAGTATCTACCTTTAGAGCTGTCACAAGGATGAGAGCCAGCTATATGAAACATCCAATCCTACAATTATAAGATTCATAGTAATTTAGCATTATAGTCAAAGGAATAAAATACACATCTATCCTGATTCACCAGACCAAACAGATTTTTAACTCTCTAACGATTTCTTCTTAAAATTCATTAGATAAAATGCAGTTCCTTATTTTTTTTTACCTAATAAAAAATCTTTAAGTTAATCATAGACCCCTAGTCAAACCTGGTAAGCAGTCAAATGTATCTCAGTATTTTTTGCTCCCAAAAATCATAATTTGTACTTACCGTGTACAAGTATGGTGGCCATATTGGTATTACTGCCATGGGTCATGTTAGCCAGATGTGATGCTTTCCATTTCATAAATTCACAGAAAAATCATCACAGGCCTTCTCCACCCACCCCAGTCTGCCCCCAAGTAAATTTTATTTTCTAGTTTTTAATATGGAAAGAAAACTTGTCCTTGATTCCACAACAAAAAAACTTTTTTCTACCGTTATTTTCCCCCTTCTTTCATCTCAGTCAGGATGTTGCTAACATGGACGGTAATAGGCAATGTGTCTTTGCATGCCTTGTGAGAAGCACACAGGCTTCTGTGAAGAACCTTCTTCAGGCTCCTACTGCATATTGTTTCCAGAACTTAAAAAAAAAAAAAAAATCAGGTTGAGGTCAGAATACTGTATATCTTGTTGGAAATCAAATTCTATCATATGGTGAGAATCTTTTACAGTAGTATAATTAAAGAATGACAGACCACATTGGAAAAATCTATTTTCCCCCTTCCCGTTATTCCCATTTTAAGCAAGAAGACTGGCTTAATTTAATAATTTCCCTGTATTTCATAAATGGAATTGGGAGTCAAGAAAGAATAAGTTTAAAAAAAACTTCAAATATTTATTTTGTCTTATTGTATGCTAAAATTTCATATTATGGAAAAAATAAGTTAAATGACCATTACTGCTTTCTTAGAAGTTTAAGTTCTGAAACTATGCAGGATCTGAAATAAATTAATATTGCTTCTTCAGAATCAGATCTTTTTCCTCAAAAGTAAGTTATAGTCTGTCTGTATTTATTTGTTTGTTTGTTTGTTTATTTATTTATTTATTTATTTTCAAACTACCTAATTTGTACTTCAGGAAGTTTTAGCAAAAGCCTCTTAGGAAAGAAATCAGGTCCACAAATTTCTTCATAAAATAAAACACTGGCCTTACCAAGTTAGAGCAATATACTCTCTTAAACATTTAGAATGCATAGTTAGTGGTCTATAGTGTTGGAATGTACCCCTGTCAGACCACATCTTCACAAATGCAACATTAAAAAAGCTTCGTATGTAAGACTGTAGAGTGAGTTCGAAGTCAAACCTTGAACAGTTTTACAAAGGTCTACTTAATAAATTCAACCACCATCTCTTCAGTTTTATCATCTTCCTAAAGTTGACATTTAGATACTGAGTTCTCTTTCTCTCTCTCACCTCCTTTTGCTATTAAGAGTCCAATTTTCTTTTTATTTCCAACTATTTATGACAGTTATGTTAGTGCCTATTTATTTCCTAGAATTATAACCTTCCGGCGAGTTTACTGTGCTGGCTAACATACACTGCCCAAACACATCCCCATTCTTTATCCTTCTCCCACAACCAAATGCTTAGAAACACACAATTCACTTTCAGACGAGCAGTGTTAAGCAAAGTTTTGACCTCCCCCTGCCAAAAAAATCTTTGAAGCAAATAAGTGGCATTAGTTTAGCAATTGCAAATCTAGAATCTATTGACGAGTATATAAGGAACTCCATTCTAGGAATTGACTAGAATGTATCTGGTCACTTTACAGATTATCTCTCACTGAACTTTATTTTAACATATCTCATTTTTAATAATTGAGTATGCTATGAGAGTATATTAAAAATGCATTGTTCAAATTCTCACATTAAATGTTAACAAATATTGAAAATTGCTTCAAACTAGGCATCTTAGAAATGATCAAAGTAAAGCTCTCCACCTTAATTATGAAATAGACAATCCGAGAGAAATTTAGATTTTAG
Source organism: Ursus americanus (assembly GCF_024610735.1). Lineage (NCBI taxonomy): Eukaryota > Metazoa > Chordata > Mammalia > Carnivora > Ursidae > Ursus > Ursus americanus. The sequence goes on along the minus strand of NC_142136.1, from coordinate 17,129,034 downwards.
ATAGAATGAAGTTGTTATAGGCTTTTTTACTGTTCGTCATTTACTCTTAATATAACCTGAAAGTGTAACTCATGACTTCATATTGAACTTCTTTTTCAAATAATGGTGCATCCAATTAACTGTCCCCCCCTCTCAAATTTTCAGGTGGCAGGGCATTTATCGGAGTGACTGGCTAGTAGCACGCTTCGCCGTCCCAAATCAATAGACCATCCTGAATGCTGCCCTAGGCCAGGTCTTCTAGTCTCTGTCAAAAGTCACATTATTCTGTGACGTGAATCTCAGCTGCTTCACCGAAGGTTAGAGGCAGAGTTCTAGGAGAGATGGGATGATCTGTAGAGTACCGGGAAAGGTGATGTTCTTATTTGCATTCGCTCTCTCATTTCAGGTTTGATAGTAGGTGCATTTAATCCAGTCGCTCTTCCCATCATGATGTCCTGAAATCATGACCCATGATCTGGGCTGAAGGGAAACCACTTTTGCTCTGCTTGACTAGATCCTGTTTAACATAGCGGAAAGCAATGCACTTGCACGTCTCCTTCTATTAACAGATGATCTGCTTAAGTAATTGAAAGAGATCGTTTATATTGGTCTTGCCACCCTTCATCCCAGTTGTTTCTTTTCAGAACTAGGACTTCTCGACTATTTCTTCATAAATGATAAAGCCTTCCAAAGTTTAACTGTTTATTCTTGTACTCGAACACACTTTCTCTCTTGATACATATCACAGACAGTTCTCCAGCACATATCACTTACCCTTGTTTCCTGGTTCAAATCAGGTGTTGCAATGACAGGAGCAGAAGGTCAGATTCCAAAACAAGGCAAAGCAATAAAGAATGTATTTTATTAGTGGTCTGTGTGATTGCTAAGACCCGATCAATATGGCCAAGGAAAATTGAGATTGCTTCTGTAAAGATAAATACTCTGCTATGAATATGCTAACAAATCAAAGCCCCAAATGCATTTATTTACGGAGAGAAGGGGTGGCAGAGACTTATTGTGAGAGCTATAATTCCTAGGAATAAAAATGTCACTTGAAATGCTATTGATAGTAGGAAAATAAAATATCAATATCCTTCCTAACCTATGTTTTCTCTTAATTATGGTAGAAATGCATTCAAACTCTTTTTATTAGAGTGATAAACAAAGGACATGGGATATCTATGTTTAAACCACCTTGGCTTAACACAATTTGTAATGGCCATCTTAGGAGTTTATGTGGAACCCTGTTTTATGTCAACCACACTAAGATAATGTAGCTTGGGGTGCTTTTTCCATGCTCTTTGAAATGTGTGCGTAAACAGACACTTCTGCCATGTATCTGTTTTGTCATTTATTCTGCTGTGTAAACACTGTTATGAAATTTAGTCTAATCTTTTTTGGTTAATTCAAACATTTTCACTACGTTCAGATAAATGTAACCAAAGCCAGATGTTGGTCTCTGTACAAAGAACGCTCACTTAATGTAAACAAAATTCTACTTCCTCCCTTTCTCCTTTCAGTCCAGATGTTGCAATTGATCACAATGCCTTTCCCTTCGCCTCATCACAGACCTCCCAGAAATTAAGAGTCTCCTTTACAAGCAGTTGGTGTGTGGGTGTCTACCTTTGAATTCCTATTCTGCCTCGCAACCTCCATAATGATGTCACAAGTGGCCCCACTCAATCTTGGCAGATATCCCAAGCAATTCATCTCTTTATTATCAACTGTCTTCTTTATGGATTCTCAATTCAGTAGACACTTCTTCAGGCTTCATTTACTGTGCAGAATTCTGCTACCCACCTTCTCACTTGTGAAAAGAAACATGCTCTTAATGGATTCTGCTGACTCTCCATTCATTTTCAAGACTTCATTGGAGATGGTCTTTATACAGCAGCCTCCTTGAAAATTGCCTCATCTGCCATTACCGTATCATATTTAGGTCTTTTAACCACTATTCTTCTCTGTATCTCCACCTTCTCTAACAGACATTTTCCTATCTCCAACTCATTAATGCGGTGTATTTTCATACTTCAGATAAAAATATGCATACTTTCGTCAGTGTTTTACATTTTCACCTTTTGTTGGGTTTTTTTTTTTTTTTTATGACTCTTGGTATTTTTTTTTTTTCATAGTCTAATTTAACTCTTTGGACTATAATTTCTTGAGAAAGTAGCATAGGACAAGATAATTTCTGGTATGTTACTCTTTAGGACTACTTGCCTTATACATAGCTTATTTCTTAGTCCCCTATTTGCTGCAGACATTTATTTGTATAAACAAATAGATTTTTTTGTTATCATTGTAAAGCCAGAGGCAGTTTCTTCCTCTTCCAGGTGGCTCTAAGAAAGATTGAAAGGCATGTCTTTCTTGATGAAACGTGTCAGCCCACAGGTGGCTTTAATTTGCTTAGATCCTAACTTGGTAATTTCGTCTAAATTTCTCTTGTTTTATTGATCTAACTGATCTTGAATGTACAGACACAAACATTATATGTGAGTTTTTCCTTGATTCACTATGAGTTACCAATATATTGTTTCCAAGTTTATTTCTAAAGAATGTACTTAAGCAAAATATTCAAGATTTTGTGGGTTTAAAAATTCAGAATCCATTCAGCATGAAAAACAAGAGAAAAATCTCATCATTGACTAAATTATAATAGTTTCCTCTTCCAGAAAAGTGGGGAGTAAAAAATTAAATGTTGACACTTATAGAATATAGCATTGGCTGTTAATATTTTAAAATTCAATCGCTACTTTAACGTTTTCCCAGAATAAGCTTAAATAGCCAGGTTACATAATTATACTGTTCTACCTTCTAAATACCAATTTTGACATTTCTGCATATATTTATTTAAATCTTAAACCATTTCAATTCATGCTTTCCGATTTTTGCACATTGCGGTTTTAATTGGAAAAAAAGATTATCTAGTTCAATTCCTTTATTTTACAATGGTAGAAACTAAGAACTGGAGATAGTAAGTTTAAGTGACTTAGGTCACATATTTAGTTAAGAGTAGAACTAGGGCAAAGAGTCAGTTTACTAGGCCTCTCATAAAAACTATTTCTGTAACACTATCCCAGAATTCAATATTCATCCCAATTTGGTGCTTTGCTTGCTCCCGCTTTCTCTGCCCATTCCACAGGCAAGTCACCTGCACAGTAACATTCCCTGCAGAGCCTAGATGCCTTCTGTTACTTTCTTTCCTTCACTTGGAGTGAGTATCCCCACTGGCTGCTCTTACTTTGAATATCTGCCATGTCTCTACACAGGCTTTAAAAGTTTCACTCAGTTGTGATCTTCTTTGCAACTTTCTCTAAATTCCCTAAGATGATGTAAGAATGTGTTCTGCCATTCTGTGCACACACCACCCAAATTTTCATGTTTTTCCCGTATCTATTGTACCCTAGATCTTTATTTTTTCAGTGTGGTAGCCACAAGCTATATGTGTCTATTGAGTACTTGGACTATAACTAGTACAAACTGAGATTGTGAGTATAAAACACCCAAATTTCAAAGGTTTAGTAAAAAAAAGAAAAAAAGTAAAATATATCATTATTATGTTGTAATGATATTTGGATATGTTGGGTTAAATTAAATTTACCCTTAAAATTAATTTTACCTGTTTCTTTAACATTTTTAGGTAGCTATTAGAAAATTTTTAATTACATATTCAGTTCATCTTATTTTTCTAATGGACAGCACTGCTTTAGACCATAAGTTTTTCAATGGTCTCTTGAAATGACCAAGGCTTTTTATTTTTATATACCCATCACTTAGGATTTTAGCAATTAGCTCATGGACGACTATCTGTTTGTTGATGTTAACTGATAACCATTTCAGATGTTGCCTGAATTGCTCTTGTCATAAAAGTAAAGCATGAAAGATAGGCTTGGAACCCAGGTCTTCTGATTCATCCCTCAATACTTTTTCACAAATCAATTTATTATAGAGTATAGCACTATAATATGTATTAATAAATATGTATGCAAAAATACTGAATTATTAAATTGGTTTAAAATTGTTAAAATAGTTGGCCATCTCAAAACAAACCAGTCTTGAAACTCAAAATGATTTCCATTCCATGTATAGCTTAGCTAAAGTCTACATATTAAGTATGCTAGAAATATTTTTCACCAAGTATGTCCCAGGACACAGAAATAAAAATATAAGCTATTTATAGCCACTTTGTTTTTCTTCCTTATTCATAGAACGGATGATGAGAATATATTACATGATTTCTGAGTACTTCTGGTAGGAATGCTACATTATGTGCTGAAACAAAAAGATCCCCCATACCCCCTCACTATGCTCACCCATTGGCTCCTCTATTTTTAATATCTTGCTTTAGAGGGGTAATTATACTTGGTGAAGTATATGTTATACTTGGTGAAGAAATATTAGTACATTATTATTATTAACTAAAGTCCATAGTTACTTTAGGGTTCATTCTTTGTACTTTCTATGGGTTTTAACAAATTTATAATGATATGTATCATACAGAATAGTTTCACTGCCCCAAAACATCTCTTCTTCACCTATTCATCCTTTCTTCCCTTCCTCCTGAGCCCCTGCAACCACTGATCTTTTTACTATACTCATAGTTTCACCTTTCCCAAAATGATATAGTTGAATCAAACAGTAAGTAGCCTTTTCATATTGGCTTCTTTCACTTAGCAATGTCCATTTACGTTTCTTCCATGTCTGTTGATGGCTTAATGGTGTCATTTCATTTTATTGATGAATGATAGTCCATTGTATAAACATACCACAGTTTATCCATTTGTTGGAGGACATCTTGGTTGCTTCCAAGCTTTGGTAATTATGAATAAAACTGCTATAAACATTCACCTGAACATTTTTGTGTGAACATAGTTTTCAACTCATTTGGGCATATACAAAAAACAGAATTGTTGGGTCATGTGGTAAGAGTATATTTATTTAGCTTTGTAAGAAATTCCCAAATTATTTTCCAAAGTGGCTGTACCATTTTACATTCCCACAAGCAATGAATGAGAGTCCCTGTTGTTCCAAATCCTAGTCAGCATTTGGTGTTGTCAGTGTTCCAGATTGTAACCATTTTAATAGATGTGAAATGGTATCTCACTGTTGCTTTAACTTGCAATTCCCTAATGATGTTGAGTATTTTTTTATATGTATATTTGCCATCTCTATATTTTCTTTGGAGATGTATCTGGTCAGGTTTTTTGCCCATCTTTTAATTGAGTTGTTATTGTTGCATTTTAAGAGTTTTATATATTTTTTAGGTGTTGATCTTTTAACAGATATGTGTTTTGCAATTATTTTCTTCCAGTCTATGGCTTGTCATTCCATTCTCTGAATAGTGTCTTCCACAGAACAGAACTTTTCAATTGTAATGATGTCCACTTTATTCTTTCATGGATTGTGCCTTTGGTGTTGTGTTTAAAAAGTTCACCAAACCTAAATTCACCTAGATTTTCTCCTATGTTACTTTTTAGGAATTTAATAGTTTCACATTCTACATTTAGATGTATGATCCATTTTGAGTTTTTATGAAAAGTATAAAATCTCTGTTTAGATTCTTTTTTTTTTTAATGTGGATGTCCAATTGTTCCAGCAGCATTTGTTGAAAAAACTATCTTTTCTCCATTGTATTGCCTTTCCTGCTTTTTCAAAGTTCAGTTAATTTATTTGTGTGACTCTATTTTGGGGCTCTCCGTTCTGTTCCACTAATCTGTTTGTCTATTCTTTTGCAATACCACACTGTCTTAATAACTAAAGTTTTATAATAAATTTTGAATTTAGGTAGTCTCAGTCCTCCAACTTTGTTTTTCTCTTTCAATACAATTTTGACTATTCTGGCTCTTTTGCTTTTCCATACAAATCTAGTAATAAGTTTATTGATAACCACAAAATTTGGCTGGAGTTGGGAATAGTTTGAATGAAGACATTGTTTAAAAAACAAAACAAAACAAAAAAAACCCAGAATAATCTGGTTTTATTTCACACTGGCTGCTTCCCCCCCCCCCCTCTGCCAGAAGAATAAGGATATTTTTTTCTATAATCTTCATTGTGAAAACTGATAGGGCTTGTGGAGGTAAAATTACAGAAGTGTGATTGTCCCCAAAGACTAAGATCCCATGTAGTTCTTAACTCTCATTCTTGTCTCCACTGAGCCTCCATCATTTTATCAAATAAAGTTAGGTTTCCTAACCCAGTAATAAATAGTTCTCAGGGAGATTTTGCTTATGAGCTTCTGTTCCAATAACTTGTGCATATCTGTATCTTTCTGTCTATCTTTCTCTCCAATTTGAGGGACAACAGTTTGCTATGACATCAGTTCTTGGATGGATCTAAGAAGAGTTGTTGATTTTCAGTTTGTTCAGCATTTTTTTTTTAAGATTTTGTTTTTTGAGAGAGACAGGGAGAGGATGAGTGGAGAGAGGGAGAAGGAGACTCCCCACTGAGCAGGGAGCCTGATGCAGGACTTCATCCCAGGACCCTGAGATCATGACCTGAGCCAAAGACAGATGCTTAACCAACTGAGCCACCCAGGTGGCCCAACATTGTTTTTTTCTTTTGATTATTATGAGTAATGACTTCCAAGGTCCTAATATACTGGGCCTGAACCCAGAAGTTTCCATATATATTTTTAAGTCATTCAATTCCTTACTGTTTTCTTTTCTCCCAATATATATGGAAACATAAGTATGATAACAATTATGGACAGGGTTAAAGGAAGTTGATGACAGAGGGTAGAACACGCAAGAATACCACACATTTAGTTTTTTTTGTCTCAGGGGAGGTAACAAAGGCAACACTGAAATGTTTGGGCCTTCAAAATATTATGATTTGAGCCATGGAAATATCAAAAATACTTTGGTATAGTGTCATGAAAGCCAGAAGGAGGAAAATTCCTAAAAGTTCAAATACCATTGATATACGTTCACTTTTGATTAATTTCAGTATAGAATGTGGCCAAAAGCTCAACTGAAAGGGGCTTAAGGAATAAATATTATGAACAGAGATAGTGCAATGTAATCCAGCAAGATATTTTAAATTCTGAAAATGTAGCAGCCTAACAATCATGTTTGTGATCCTTTCTATGAACGTCCTGCTAGAGTGCGCAACAACCGAAACAAGGCTATCAGTGGAGCCTTAGGAAAGATAATCCCGTATATCTGAGATTAAGAAGTCTCCAGAGGAGAGATTTGGTTCAGGGTCTCATTGGTTTCCTGGGGAGGAAAACTGAGTGCTAGGGGCTATGGAGACCAGAGCAAGGACTACAAATTTAAAGACTTGTGAAGGCTGAAAAAAGTGTCAAGTCCAAGTGTACTTTCTCAAGATACGGAGTAGAACTGAAGCTTCCAACTGCCTTCCTGTACTAGCGCACCAATTTTGTAGGTACCAGTTATTTAAATGGGGCTTAGCTGATGGTGATCCTTGTTCCCAATTTGTGATATTATGCAGGTACTACCTCTCTCTCACCTGTACTTGGAGAGAACTGAGAACAGGGTAGCCTCCTTCAGATAACTCCAGAAATGGGTTCAGATTGTTCACATAGTCTATAAATGCACATTGAAACAAAGACCACCATGTAGTCTTTAGCCTTCTAGTGATGACTAGAGGAGAAACTCCAACCACTTGACCAACCTGGGAGCTGGTAATCCACTTTCACAACAAGAGAGATGAAAAGAGAGAAAGAGAGCTCAGTAATTTGAGGGAAAGAAATCAGAATAATTAGAACACATTGACCCCACAGAGTGCATAAAATAGAAGAGGAAAAAGAAAACACTAAAAACCAAGGAGAAAATTACTCAATGTGATGCTATGCAGAGTTCAAAATAAAATTTCTAGAACTAAAGATCAAGATTTCTAAAATGTAAGAATTTAGTAGAACTGAAAAATACAATGGTTGTTTTGTAAAATTAATTTTGAAATAGAGAAAAATATATAACATGAAATAGAGAAAAGAAACACCGAAGAAGCATGGTGATGAATACGTAAACGGTATGCAAATCCCATGCAAATTATAGGCCATTTCAGAAAAAAGAAAATAACAGATGGGAGAGATTAAGAACTAAAGAATAATAGAAGAAAACATCCCTTAAAGGTTTGAGTATTCAGATTCAAAGATGCCATTGAGATCCTAGTGGGATTAAGGGAAAAATAAAATCACCTTGACACAGCGTAGGAAAATGATTTAAATTAAGAGTAAAATTTACAAGCTTCCAGACAAATAGAACAAATTATTTAGAAAGGAAAAAGTATCAGAACTTATCTAAAGACAATTCCAGAGGGATATTTTAACCTTATGAAAATTAGAAAAAAATAAAAGTCTCAAGATAAGTAAAGAAAGCATGCTGTAGAATAGTATTAGACAAAAAAATATTTATATAAATGAATGTTGATAATGTGATTTATAATTATATTCATATCAAAAAAGGTTTCTTGAATTTGAAGAGTTATCTTGGAAAAGGCAATGTAGTAATTAGCAGAGGAAGTAGGTATGGGAAGATTCTGTGACAATGTATAGCAGGGGATAGAGGCAGGATAAAAACACAATAAAAATCGGTTCTTATTTCCAGTATAAATAACATACAGTGTTATATTAGTTACAGATGTACAATATACTACACCTGAATTTTATACATTACTCAGTGCTCCTCACAATAAATGTATGCTTAACCCCTTCACCTCTTTCACCTATCCCCCCACCTACTTCCCTTCTGGTAATCAGCAGTTTGTTCTCTATATTTAAGATGTTTTTTTTCTCTTTTTTTTCTCATTCATTTCTTAAATTCCACATGTGAATGAAATCTTATGGCATGTCTTTCTCTGTCTTACTTCATTTAGCATTGTACTCTATAGATCCATCCATGTTATTGCAAATGGCAATATGGTCTCACTCTTTTTTGATGGCTGTGTAATATTCCATTGTGTGTCTATGTATAAATATACATACATACACACACACCGCATCTTCTCTATCCATTCATTTATCAATGGACACTTGGACTCCTTCTTTAATTTGGCTATCATAAATAATGCTAAAATAAACATGGGGTTCATATATCATCTCAAATCAGTGTTTTCTTATTCTTTGGGTAAATACCCAACAGTAGAATTACCGGATCATATGGTAATTTTACTTTTAAGTGTTTGAGGAACCTCCATACTGTTTTTCACAGTGACCAGCTTGCCTTCCCAACAGTGCACAAGGGTTCCTTTTTCTCCACATCCTTGCCAATGCTTGTTGTCTCTTGTATTTTTGATCTTAGCTATTTCTACTGGCATTAGGTGGTATCTCATTGTGGTTTTGATTTGCAATTTCCTGATGATTAATGATGTTGAGCATCTTTTCTTTTCTTTTCTTTTCTTTTTTTTTAAGATTTTATTTATTTATTTGACAGAGATAGAGACAGCCAGCGAGAGAGGGAACACAAGCAGGGGGAGTGGGAGAGGAAGAAGCAGGCTCATAGCGGAGGAGCCCGATGTGGGGCTCGATCCCAGAACGCCGGGACCACGCCCTGAGCTGAAGGCAGACGCTTAACTGCTGTGCCACCCAGGCGCCCCTTGAGCATCTTTTCATGTATATGCTGTCTCTTCATGTCTTCTGCCCATTTTTTCATTGGATTGTCTGGGGGGGTTAGTTTTGAGTTGTATATGTTCTTTCTATATTTTGGATATTAACCTGTTATTAGATCTTTTACAAATATCTTCTCTCATTTAGTAGGTTGTCTTTTTGTTTTATTCATTATTTCCTTTGCTGTGCAAAAACTTTTTAGTTTGGTATAGTTCCAATAGTTTGTTTTGCTTTTGTTTCCTTTGCCTTAGGAGACCTATCAAGAAAAAAAGTGGCTATCACCAATGTCAGAGAAATTATTGCCTACGCTTTCTTCTAGAAATGTTATGGTTTCAGAGGCACTTGAGTGGCTCAGTCAGTTAAGTGTCTGACTATTGGCTTTGGCTCAGGCCATGATCTCAGGGTCATCCAGTCAAGCCCTGCATTGGTCTCCATGCTCAGCACAGAGTCTATTTGGGACTCTCTCTCCCTCTTCCTTTCCCTCCCCACCTCTGGCTTGCTCTCTCTTTTTCTTAAATAAATAAATAAATAAATAAATAAATAAATAAATAAACAAACAAACCTTTAGAAAAATGTTATGATTTCAGGTCTCACACTTAGATCTTTAATCCATTTTTAGTGTTTTTTTTTCTTTTTTTGCGTGTGTATATGGTGTAAGAAAGTAGTCCTGTTTCATTCTTTTGCTTGTAGCTGTCCCATTTTCCCAACACCATTTGTTGAAGAGTGCCAATATTCTTGACTCCTTTGTCATAGATTTACTAACCATATAATCATGGGTTTATTTCTGGGGTCTCTATTCTGTTCTATTGATCTATGTGTCTACTATTGTGCCAGTATACACTGTTTTGATGACTACAGCTTTGTAGCATATCTTGAAATCTAAGATTGTGATACCTCCAGTTTTGTTCCTTTTTTTTTTTTTTCAAGATTTCTTTGGCTATTCAAGATCTTTTGTGGTTCTATTCAAATTTTAGGGTTATTTGTCCTACTTCTATATAAACTACTGTTGGTATTTTGATAAGGATTGCATTAAATCTGTAGATTGCTTTAGATATATTGACATTTTAACAGTATTTATTCTCCCAATCCGTGAGCATGGAACATTTTAAAATTTGTGTCTTCATCAATTTCTTTCATCAACGTTGTAATTGTAAATGAAATTATTTTCTTAATTTCTCTTTCTGCTACTTCAGTATATAGAAATGCAATATATTTCTCTATACCGATTTTGTATCTTATGACCTATTGAATTCATTTATCACTTTGAGGTTTTGGTGGAGTCTCTAGGGTTTTCTCTATATATAGTATCATGTCATTTGATATAATGAAAATTTTACTTTCTTTTTCATGTCTCTACTATGTTAAATAAAAGTGGTGAGTGAGAGTGGGCATCCTTGTGTTGTTTCTGAACTTAGGAGAAAAGTTCTCAGTTTTTCATCATTCAATATGATGTCAGCTATGGGTTTTTCATATATAGAATTTATTATGTTGAGGTATGTTCCCTCTAAACCTACTTTGTTGAGGGTTTTTAATAATATTTTTTTATTATGTTAGTCACCATACAGTACATCCCCATTTTTCTTTTTGTAAAGTTCCATGATTCATTACTTGCGTGTAACACCCAGTGCACCATGCAATACGTGCCCTCCTTAATACCCATCACTGGCCTATCCCATTCCCCCACCCCCACCCTCAAAGCCCTCAGTTTGTTTCCCAGAGTCCATAGTCTCTCATGGTTCATTACCCCTACTATTTGAGGGTTTTTATCATGAATGGATGTCATACTTTGTCAAATGCTCTTTCTGCACTTATTGAAATGATCATATGGTTTTTATCCTTTCCATTGTTGATGTGATGTATCCCATTGATTGATTTGTGGATATCGGACCACACTTTCATCCCTGAGATAAATCCCACTTGGTCATGGTGAAGGATTTTTTTAAAGTTTTGTTGGATCAGTTTGCAAATATTTTCTTGAGGATTTTGCATTTATGTTCATCACATATTGGCCTAATCTCTTTTTTTGTAGTGTCCTTATCTGGTTTCAGTATCAGGTTCATGCTGGCCTCATAGAATGAATTTGGAACCTTTCTTTATATTTTTTGTAATAGATTGAGAAGCATAGGAATTAACTCTTATTTAAATGTTTGGTAGAATTCACCTATGAAGCTGTCTGGTCCTAAACCTTTATTTGTTGGGATATTTAATATTACTGATTCAATTTCATAACTAGTAATTGATCACTTCATATTTTCTATTTCTTTCTGATTCAGTTTTGGGAGGTTATGTTTCTAGGAATTTATCATTCCTTCCAGGTTGTCCAATTTGTTGGCATATAATTGTTCATAACATTCTCTTAGAATCCATTATTTCTATGATGTCAGTTGTTATTTATCCTCTTTCATTTCTGATTTTGCTTATTTGAGTCCTTTTTCTTCTCCTCCTCCCCTCCCTCTCGTCCCCCTCCTCTCCCTCTCTCCTCCTCCTCCTCCCCTCCTTCTCCTTCTCCTTCTTTTTGGATGAGTCTGGCTAAAGGTTTATAAATTTTGTCAATCTTTTCAAAGAATCAGCTCCTGGTTTCATTGATCTATTTTGCTGTGTTTGTTTGTTTGTTTCTGCTTTAATCTTTATTATTTCCTTCCTTCTACTGATTTTGGGTTTTGTTCTTTTTCTAGTTCCTTTAGAGGTAAGCTTAGATTGTTTGAGATTTTTCTTGCTTCTTGAGGTTGACTTGTATTGCTATACTTTCCTGTTAAAACAGCATTTGTTGCATCCCGAAGATTTTGGATCATTGTGTTTTCATTTTCCTTTGTTTCTATATAATTTTTGATTTCTTGGTTGATCCATTCATTGTTTAGTAGCATCTTATTTAATTTCCATGTATTTATGCTCTTTCCAGATTTTTTTTTCTGGTTGATTTCTAGTTTCACAGTGTGGCCACAGAGGATGCATACTATGACTTCAATCTTTTTGAATTTGTTGAAACTTATTTTGTGGCCTAACCTGTGATGTGATCTATTTTGGAGAATGTTCCATGGGCACTTGAAAAGAATGTGTATTCCACCATTTTAGGTTAAAATGTATCTGTTAGATCCATCTGGTCCAATGAGCCATTCAAAGCCACTGTTTCCTTGTTGATTTTCTGTTTGGATGATCTATCCATTGATATAAGTAGGGTGTTAAAGTCCCTTATTATTATTGTATTACTATTGATTACTTCTTTTATGTTTGTTAATAGCTGCTTCAAGTATTTAGGTGTTCCCATGTTAGGCGTATAAATATTTATAATTGTTATATGTTCTTTTTGAATTGTTCTATGATTATCTAGTAGCCTTCTGTATCTCTTGTTATTCTCTTTGTTTTATTTATTTTTTTTATTTTATTTTTTTAAAGATTTTATTTATTTATTTGACAGAGATAGAGACAGCCAGCGAGAGAGGGAACACAAGCAGGGGGAGTGGGAGAGGAAGAAGAAGGCTCATAGTGGAAGAGCCTGATGTGGGGCTCGATCCCATACCGCTGGGATCACGCCCTGAGCTGAAGGCAGACGCTTAACCGCTGTGCCACCCAGGCGCCCCTATTCTCTTTGTTTTAAAGCATTTTGTCCAATAAGAGTATTACTACCCCAGATTTCTTTTTATTTCCATTTCCATGATAAATACTTTTCCATTCCTTCACTTTCTATCTGCATGTGCCTCTGAAATGAGTCTGTCTTGTAGACAGCATATAGATGGGTCCTGCTATTTTATCCATTCCATCACCTTATGTCTTTTGATTAGAGCATTTAGTCAATTTACATTCAAAGTAATTATTGATAGGTACGTACTTATTGTCATTTCATCAATTGTTTTATTGTTTTTGTAGTTCTTCTCTGTCCCTTTCTTGCTCTCTTCTCTCATGGTTTGCTAGCCTTCTTTAGTATATTACTTTCCTGTTATTCTTTGTATATCTATTTCTGATTTTTAATTTGTGGTTAGTTTTATCTATAACCTTTTATGAATATAGAAGTCTATATTAATTTAATGGTTACTTAACTTTGAGCCCATTCTAAATGCACTAAATTTTTACTCCTCTCCTCCCGCTGTTATAGGTATGTGGTGTCATATTACTTCATTTATTTTGTGAATCCCTTGACAGATTTTTATAGATATTCTTAATTTGACTGCTTTTGTCTTCCTAATTTTCTTACTCCTCCTTAGGGTCTTTTCTTTCCACTCAGAGTCCCTTTAACATTTCTTGTAAAGCTAGCTTAGTGATGTTGAATTTCTTTACCTTTTGTTTGTCTGGGAAACACTATCTCTCCTTCTATTCTGAATGATAGTCTTAGTGGATAGAGTATTCTTGATTTCAAGTTTTATCCTTTCACCACTTTGAATATATCGTGCCACTCCTTCTGGCCTGCTAAGTTTCTGCTGAAAAATCCACTGATTGCCTTGTGAATTTTCCTTTATATGTGACTTGTTTCTTTTTTCCTACTGCTTTTGAAATTCTCCGTTTATCATTACTTTTTTGCTGTCTGAATTACTATCTGTTTTGGGTGTACTCGTTGATTTTGCTGGATGCTCTCTGTCCTTCCTGGATCTGGAATTCTGTTTCCTTCCCCAGATTTAGGAATTTTTCAGCTATTATTTCTTCAAATACATTTTCTGCCCTCTTTTCCTTCTCCTTCTTGGGTCCCTATAATGTTAATGTTATTATGCTTGATTGTGTTGAGTTCCCTTAATCTATTCTCATTTTTATTACTTCAGCTTGATTGCTTTCCATTACACTGTCCCCCAAGATATTGATACATTTTTCTGCTTCCTCTAGTCTACTACATATTCCCTCTAGTGTATTTTTAGTCATTGAGTTGTCTCTAATTGGTTCTTTTTTGTGTTTTCTATCTCCTTGTTAAGGCTTCTCACCAAGGTGCTTTACTCTTTTCTCAAGTCCACTGAGCATCTTTATGACCATTTGAATTTCCTATCAGACATATTACTTTCTCTATTTCATTTTGCTCTCTTGCTGTGTTTTTGTCCTGTTCTTTCATTTGGGACATATTATTCAGTCTCCTTATTTTGTCTCTCTGTGTGTCTATGTGTTAGGAAAGTCAGCTATGTTTCTTTCTCTTGAAAGTAGCAGTCTTATGAAGAAGAGTTCTTATAGTCCTCTGCAGTACAGTATCTCCTATTCCCTAGGAACTAGCACTTCAGGGGTGTCTCCTGTGTGTTTGTTGTATCCACCCTGCTGTTGTGGCTGAGTTGTATTTCCCTTCAGTCCAGGCATCTTCAATGGCTCTCTTCACCTGTTGTGGGCAGGCTTTGGTCCCTGTGTTGTTAATGGGCCAGTCTGGGGCTGCCTAGTGCTTGAGTGGGTCAGACAAGGCATTTGCCAGAGCTATGGTTACACCAAACTGCAGGATATTGTCCCTGTATTGTCCCCTGAGAAGATTTGTTGGTGGGCAGGGACTTCAGTCAAAGAAATATATGCCTCCAGCCCACTTCTAGGGCCACAGTCAAATTGGTGTGGTTATATTTCCCTTTCCCTAGGTCAGAAGTCACTTTCCAGTGGTGCTGGCCCCTGTCGGGGCTGTTGCACACTATTACACTTGTGGCACCACTTTGGATAGATTCCAGCAAAAGGTGTGTTAGAAGGGGCAGTCCATCACAGAACTCAGTGGCCAGGCATGTGGTGTTAGCAAGGTTTACTTGAGCTGGTCTACTGTAGGAGGAGATCTGTTGCTGCTTTGGAGAACTGCTGAGGGTCGATTGGACAGGGTGGGTCTACAGAAGTGTTGGGGGCAGGATGTGCTGTTAGCAAGCTAGATGGAGATAGTTAGCATCAAGCTGGTTCTTAAAGGTGTCTGTGTATGTAGGCTAGGGGACAGGTGAGGGAAATGGTTCCTACCAGTTCTTTTGTTCTTAGAGAAGTCTCAAAGACTTCTCAAAGACATGTCTTTCCAGAACATGTTCTGAGATGGGTAAATAAATTTCATTCCCATACCACAGGCATCTTTTTAAACTGCTGCTTCCATGTTGTAGCTCAGAGGGGCTGTTTGTCATTTTGTCTCTTTGAGGGCAGGGACTCAGTTATTTATGGCCCTCTGGCTCTCCCAAAGCTGAGCCCAATGATGTTTAAAGTTCCAGGTATTAAGCCCACTGATTGTAAGAATTCATGAAGTTAAGCTCCTCTGTTTTCAAAGCCAAATGTGATGGGGATTTGTTTTCCCTCTGTGGGTCCCCTTTGCCTGTTGTGTGTGCTGTGGGGCTGCCCCTCACCCTTCTTCATGACTGAGGTGTTCCTCCCTCCTGTATAAAACCTCACAGGTCATTTGGCTCCCAACCTTGCCTTTGGCTCTCCTACTCTTCTCCACTTTTAGTTGTAGACAGCCTGTTCTTCCAGTCTTTGGGTCATTTTCTGGGTTATACACTAATGTTGGTGTTATCTAGTTGTATCCATGGGACAAGGTGAGTTTAGAATCCTCCTACTCTACCGTCTTCCATGTTTTTGATGTGTCTCTACAGAGGGGGAGAATTCAAGTTTTTGGTAGGAGCACACATTTTATTGAATTTTGATTTTAATATAAATCTATGCTATTGGCTATGACTATTAAAAATCAGAAGAAAAAGCATTCCTCTCTTATTTATTTTCAAAAAAATATCTTCTACTTCGTTCCAAATAAAAGCTTAATTTGTTTTCAAAAGCTAGAAATTAAAAAAACATTCATATACCATTTATAATCCAATAAATCCAAAAATCAATTTAATATGTTCATCATAAAATCTTTCATATTCATAAACTTATTACTGTTTTGAGGTTTTCTCTTATCTTTTCACCCAAACACTAAGCTTTTACAATTATTATTTATAATACTTGTTTATCTTTCTCTTACTACTGCTGTACTTTGATCTTTTTTTTTTTTTAATCAGGAGTAGCCTCTAAATGTTATCAAGCATGATTATTTGTGTTTATTGATTTAATTTTATTGTTATTTTGATTTGTTGATTTGTTTTCTTCTTAGCTTCTTTAAGCTTCTGCAAATTTGGAAGTTCTATTATAGATATATGTGTATCTCAAAATGAGAAAAGAAAAAAAAGTAAAGAAGATTTAGAAACCTTGAGGCTTAAAGTAATGCCTATCTAGACAACTCCTGGAAGGTAATTTGCGTCTTAAAGTATGGATAAAATAAAACCATCAGTCCCTAACACCTTCTTACAAACCTGTTCCACTATTTACTGAAGAATGGTTTGATTTGTCACTGAATTCACCTGGTTTTCTCTACTGTCTTGGTCTTTAATGTTCTGATAACTCATTTGTTTGTGCTTTGGATGCTATGAGCCTTACTTAGATGTTTTCTGACATAACCATCTGTTTCCTGATTCTTTCTCATCCTGAGAGTGTATTCTCCCAATTCCGAATTTGCTCTTAGCTTCTTATTCCTCCCCCCAAGATCCTGTCTGAGAACTAAGAAAAGTTTCACTTTTCCTGAAATTATCCAGCACTCAATATCTTGCTGCTGTTTTTTTTACCAAAATTTCCTTACCAATACAATTGAAGGATTCTTCATTTGATAATCTTGCTTTCAGTAATTAATCAGTATAAATTTATCACAAAGAATGGTAGTGTCATTGTATAATTTATAGTTTAAGGGAAGTGGAAATAGTTGAAAAACCACAGTGGAAGCTACGCATGGCATCAAGAATAGGCACATAGGGGCGCCTGGGTGGCACAGCGGTTAAAGCCTCTGCCTTCAGCTCAGGGCGTGATCCCGGTGTTATGGGATCGAGCCCCACATCAGGCTCCTCCACTGTGAGCCTGTTTCTTCCTCTCCCACTCCCCCTGCTTGTGTTCCCTCTCTCGCTGGCTCTCTCTATATCTGTCAAATAAATAAATAAAATCTTAAAAAAAAATAGGCACATAAAATTCTTGTTGAGTTCATAAATATCAAAGAGAAGCTGTAGAGGATCAATTGAAACCCAATATTGTGCTTATTTTCAAAATCTCATAGGCACAATATTTGCCTTATTATGTTAGAATTTGATCCTTTTTTTCCTCCGTGTATTTGAGGGAATTGGGCTTTCTTGTGGTAAAAACGCATCATCTTTGTTTTAAAATATTTTGTCTTTCATTCATTAGTTCCAATAGGAAATTGAAACTTCTGTTACTCAAAATCATTCGTCCATGACTTAGTGAATGCTTCCTCGTTAAGTTGCTTGGGTTAGATACTCCATGATCTGTGACCTTCATCCTGTTCAGTTGAATTGATTAAAACAAGTTGTGTGAAAATTAAATGCAAGCTGTATTTACATAACGAAAAGAGAATGTGACAAACTGACAATATTTAGAATTTCAAATGTAAGGATTATTTTGCTGGTCAAGGTTCCTATTTCTCTGAGGATTGAATTCTTTCAGTACAATAGGTACCCTCCATGCAGTTCCACAAGAAGATTGTTTGGGTCTTATTTTGTCTTTAAATAGCAAACATCTCTTTTAAAATCTCTTTTTATATTATCGTGGACAACTTTTTTCTTAACAGTAAAATTACTACAACAACAGGACATTTAGTTAAGTGAAAGCAGGCCATTAGTTCTATTTAAAATAAATTTTTGTTCATTTTTTTACCTTTTGTGCAAAAATTTGGGAAATAATTTAAAACAGTGGAAAATTGCTTTGCTAAATGTTAGTTACTAGAATCTGAAGTTGCTAAATGTCTGAGCTGCTCTTCAACTATTAGAGAATGGCTGAGGAAGCAGGGGAAATGTGTTCTGGTAATTGGTTTCTCTCCTTTATGCTTCTATCTAAATCTCTATTCAGATTTTGCTTGGTGATATTGGTCCGTGGTCAGCATACACCACTGTGCCACATTGTGGCACATGGCTTAGGTAGATTGTCCTCTCTGATTCTGTTTCTTCATATAGAAAGGATGAATATGGGCCAGATCTCCACAGTAACTCCCAGTTCTAAATTTCTGAGACTTTAAGACTGACTCCCTTTGCATTCCCAGGTTAGCCCTGGCTGATCTACTGGTATATGTTTGCACTTCCTCTTCCTGTCAGATAATACAGATGTTAATGTAAACAGATCAGATACAACGAAGATGAGGACATGATCATAAAGAAATACTATGTGTGATTAAACTACATTTTATATAGAGGAAACCCTATATATGCAGTTTTTAAATATTTTTGTTAAGAGAAAATGATTTATGGGATAAAAATGGCAATTCTAAATTAAACAAGATAAAGAAACACACTTTTCTAATTTGTAGAATTATATGCTAAAAAATACCTATAGCATTTCTCCTGTTCTTACTGACAGTCTATATAAAGCCCTGTTTTTCTGATGTTTACAAAATATAGCATTATTTTCAAATTAGAGGATCAGGTGTACTTGATGCTTTGTCTTTTCTGTTTGTTTTTTCCCCAGTGGAAAACAAATTGCTAAAGCACCACCTGTAGCTTAGGTGCCTTTCTCTTCAGATTCTTCTACAGAAAAATATCTATGACACTTTAATCCAAACCCAAATATTTTGGAGTCTTCCTAAAAACATTAACTTTGTTAGTTTTTTCTCTGTTCTACATAAAACACAATTGCAAAAGCATATAAACATTCACAGAAAACTAATCATACAGCAACATTTTAAAAAGATATGCTATTTTATTATTAATAATTTATCTTGTATAGGAATACATGAAGGACAAACACAGGCATGACAGTGTTTTATCTTTCTAAGTGTGCTCTTTCATCAAATTCTCTTTTAACTACCTATTGTTGACAAATGCACGGAAAAATATTTGCTTAAAAATCAAGCAAAAATGCACATATATTATAGCATTTGTAGTCTTTACAAACTCTCAAAGAGCTTTGATTTTTTCCCATTGTTTAAATAGTACAAAGATATTTTAAAATATAGCTGTCTTGTTAAAATAAATTTTTTTTATTTCATAGATTCCTTTGCTTTTACCACCATGTTATCTCCATTTCTTCAGGCAAATAATGCATAGTTGACTATATTTTCCTTCTGGGTTGTCACTTTCCAATTGGAGTAAGGCCTTGCTTGGCCAAGATTTTAACCTAATACCTTATACTGAGGAATGAGCATAGACTATCACATCTAGTGGACTTTGTGTAAATACTGATTCTCTTTTTTCATAGTGTGACTTTGGTTAATTACATTAAATTTTTTGGTATCCATTCCCTCTTCTTTAAAATTTAATATATATGTCAAAGATTGTGAGAACTCTATGGAATGAAAAAATATTATGATATACTCAAACTACAAAGTGCTGGACAAAGAGTCGGTTCTCTCAGTGAAAAAATTGAAAGAGGAGTGTTACCCACATCACATTTTTCTAAACAAGCCCAAGCCCATGTCTGGAACTAGATCCAGGCTTGAGTTAAGATCCAATTCCTGATACCTTGAATCAAAAAAAGCAAATTGCAGAGCTTCACCATATATCAGTCTCCTTATCTGTACATCAGGGATTAAAACATTGCTTTCATGGTTTTTATTATAAAGACTAAATGAGAAAATATAAGTGATGCACCTATCTCAGTGCTTGGCATTAGAAGGTACCCTTGACTATGAGCTGTGATATAAAAAAGGTTGTTGTGTGTAATAATGGGGTCTCCACTATAAACAGCTAAGTGATAAATTCCATAATATACTGAAATCCAGGAACATGCAAGGGCTGCTCACCCGGCCTTCCTCGCCTCAGAACTATATCACCTTTTACCTAGTTCTTCAAACAAAAATATATGTATATTATTTGATTCTTTTCTTCATCTACTCTCTCCCACACCCTCTCCCCTAACCCATCCGGATAGTCTTTCTGATCTACCAGCAAGTTATATTTTCAGTTTTTATGCTTTTATTTCCACTGCCACCACTCTAAAAGAAGCCACCATCTTTTTTTTTTCTTTTAAAGCACTAAGTGCCTCCAAATTAGATGTCCTGCTTGCCCTTTTACTCCCCATCTGAATGCATTCTCCTTGGAACAGCCAGAGTTACCTTTATAAAATATAAATAAGGTAGTCCTTCCCATACCTGCACCACATTGAAAGTAGAATGAAACTAACACCCCCTGTTGTAGTCTGCACTGCATTCTATCCTAGCTCCTTCCTGTATCTGTAAGATCAGCTTGTTCCCCCACCCCTTTCTGCATCAAGTTCTTGCAATGTTAGTGCACCTGGGACCCACTGAATTTGATGTCCCCTTTGTCCTGAACATTTCCCCCTATCTCCTCACACCACCTTTAGCTAACTGGCTCCATCTCATACTCTGTAAGAAAAAGCATCAGTGACTAGGGTCACTTTCTCAAATAAACTGTTCTTAAGCTCTCCAGTGAAAACAGCTCTCTATGCATTGCTAAAATACTCCAATATAATCTTAATGAGATCCTCCACTGAATTTATCTCAGTCTAAAATTATCTTTGTATTTATCTCTATACATGTTTCTTATCGGCTTTTGTATTGTCTCCCTTAACTCCAGAATATAATTTACCTGGGATTATGACCCTTACCTGTCTTGTTCAGTACTATGACTATAGCATATAAAAATTTTCCTAATATGTAATATATGCTCATTAAATACAGATTTAATAACTAATGGACTGAATTAATGAATAAATGAAGAATTAAATGATGACATTCACAAGTACATAGGCTGTATTTATCTATCAATAATCAGTCACTTCTTGCTAAGCTACTGGGTTTGAGCTAGGCCTAATATTTTAAGTACCTTTTCAAATGCCACCTCTGCAATTATTTCACTGACTGGTGACAAAAATCACTTCCTCTTATACTTCCACAGCAATAGCATAGCATTCCTCACACTGTATAACAGTCCATCATTCTGTACCTACATTGTAAAGTATCTCTCTAACTAGACTACTGACCACTCACAGGCAGGAAATATTTATTTTCATGTCCTTACCTCTAGTACTTGCCCCAGTGGATGCTCAAATATATACTAAATTAAATTGAATTTCTTTCATGATTATATAAAACTATAAAATAGTTCAGAAAAAAATACACAAGGAGGACAATATCACCGAGCAGCTCATGCTTCTGCGGTGCTCATGAATCAGCTTCACTCGGGCCTATTCGAAATTGTACACTAATTCTGACCAAAGAAAAATCGAAACCAGAAGGTACCTGGATAGTCACTTTATTCCATCATATCAGTTGTGCCTTAAACAGGATATCGGATTCATTATAAAATTAAAACTAGCAATGTAGCAAGTTTGAATGAAAGTTTAGTTTTTACTTAGATAAAACAACAGCTTGTATTGCTTCACATATTTTTCCTTTCTGAACAGTGCAGAAATGCATTTTTTTATAGATGCCTTTGCCTCTAGAATATTAGTAACACTCCACAATAATTACCGCCTTTTAAATGTAACCCTAGAATGAAAAATGACATGTTTTCCTAAAAGTAGCTCTTCCAGTAGTTTGGAAATATAAGTATGCAACCTCTATATTAGTTCAAGGAATGACATTGACTACAACCATTCTGAAATATATCTTTTACCCTATAAATCAATGTCAGCTCTTTGACCGTTTTCTTTTTTTACCTTTTCCAAAGACCTGAAACTGCTAAGCATAATTATATCATTACTATTATAATTGTAAGCATTTTTAATAATTACAACTGTTCAATAGTAAAGACCACTTCTTAAAACATATGAAGGATGACAGCTTATCATTTACCATAGATATCGAGATTAGCATTGATTTTTTGCATGCATTTCAAACTTAATTTTTCATTGACTTTCCTTCGGATACTCTACTGATGAATTATTTCAAATATCAAAGGTTTGAGAAAGCACACACATATGTGGAGATGGTTCTATTAGGCAATGATCATGTTGTAATTAATGTTAAAAATGTGCTCAGTGTAAAGAGAGAATAATATTTAGTGAAAAGCAAACTATTAAAAAATAACAAATTAAATGTGAAAGCTTGTTTTATAAGACCAATTCATTATGCTCATAATTCAAGGGAATATTTTATTTTTGCTTATACTACTCTGCTTCTCAGATCAAGTATCACATTACCCAGCATTTCTCAAAGTATATTGTATAGACAGGTAATCCTGTAGGGTCTTCCATGGAAAAGAGGTTACATGGTCCAGTAGGTCTGGGAAGCCATGCATGGCTTATCTTCCTCTTGAGAATTTACATACATAAAGCAGACTAAAGGCTCACAGAAGTCCAGGAGTGAAGTTGACAGTTTAACTTAAAAATTTTCAAGCCTATTTGGCCATGATACTCTTTTACTCATGATGTCTGTTAGAAGCCACAGGAACAGATATTTTTTTTGGGGGGGGAGGGGTGTCCTTGCCCTATCATAATAGCCCTGAAGATTACATTATATGAATTATTGTTTTGCTGGCTATAATTCATTTTTATAGTATTTAGTCTTAAGAAATTGACTTACCACTACCACACGAAATGTTAATTTCACAGGTCATTATAGACTTCTAAATACACATGCAATGTCCTTATTTGTATGTAAACATATGTCTCTGTTTTTAACAAATTCATCTGTATAAAATAATACTAAGATACTTCGAAGTGTTCATTCTCCAGTCTAAATTTAAAGATTGCCAGCTGGATTTGACAAATTAGTGTGCATGGAACAGAGCTAGAATTTTAAACTGAGAATTAGAAATATATTTAATTAGATAAGGATAAACAATAATTAACCTGAGAGTTGAAGAGCATAAGGAGAAATTTAGAGTTGGAGTCAGCATGTTGTAGCTACTGCTAGGTTTTGTTTTTATTTCTTAAAAAACAGGAATAACATTCTTAAGTCTACTTTCAGATCATTCAATGAAGTGGAGCAATCAGATAAGAATTTCTGCAAGTTCACCTCACATCTTTTCATTTCTCTGCCTCTGGACCATGTAGTTCGCCTCTTTTCAGTTTCTTTGAATGAACTGACCATGATGGTAGCAAATTTGTGATCTAAATCCCATTTCCTCTCACCTTTTCAAGACTATTATTACATCATCTTTTCTCAGCACCATCAATTTTTCTCTCTCTTCTGGAATATCCCCATAAGATTGCTATTATTACTTCCATCCTAAAAAAAAAAAAAAAAAAAAAACAGTAATAATGCCTCGATCCAACATTCCTCTCCAGTTTTGCCCCACTTTTTTGCTTCCTTTAGAGAAAAAAAATGCTAGAAAGTGCGAGTCTTTTTTTTTCATTTTTTTCTCCACTAATTGCTCAAAATCCACACAATATGTTTTATCTATTTTCAAAGTCAGCAAAGACTTCCATATTACTTATTCCATAAGGCCAATAAGCCTCCTCTGTTATTCCTCAGTCCTTGTCTTCTGCACAACTTCCTTGCCCCTCCTGCTCCAGTCATAGTGACATTTGCTGTTCTTCAAACGTGCCAAACACCAGCTTTCTCAGAGTGTTTGCCTCTGGTGTACCCTCTACCTGAAATTCTCTTCCCTCAGATATTCACAGGGCTTATTCCCCCACTTTCTTTAGGTTTCTGGATCAAAAGTCACCTCATTGTGAAATTTCTCTAACCACTTACATAAATTAAGTACCCTATACTCTGACACCTCCTTTCATCTTGAACCCCACTTCATTTTTTTACCAGCATTTATCAATTGAACGAATAAGTGTTCAATATTGTTTTGTCCATTTGCCGTTGTCTATATCATGGACTTTATAAGGTGAGCACTACATGGCAGATGTTTTGTTACTGTGTTCTTAGTTGTTTCCCTGGTTGTGGAATAGTGTCCAGTATGCAACAGGTATTCATTGAATATTTGCTAAATAAATAAATAAATAAATAAATAAATAAATAAATAAATAAATGTAAGCATATATCAAGGCTTGTATGCTTAAGCTATTAGATTAGGCATTGAAGAGCTCAATTATGAAGAAGGTATAGGTTTATAAATCTTTGTAATAGAGCTACATGGGCTGAGAGCACCAAGATTTCATGCTTGACCTTGGACTACACCTGAAAGATTGGTAGGATACCTATACATGGAGGTGCTTTGGAACTGCAAGCATATAATAAACAGAACACAGAGGTAAGAAAGTGTTAAGGAAATAGTTGTCTAATGTAGTTTGTCTAAAACAAGGAACTGTATGATTGGGAATGAAAAACTAGTCGAATTTTTTTCTGATATTTTATTGTAGTAAACTGCACATAAAATTTTCTATTTTAAGTATATAGTTCAGTGGTATTAAATACCTTCAAGTTATTGTACAACCATTATTCATTTTCAGAACTCTTTTCTTAGTGGGGCACCTGGGTGGCTCATCGGTTAAGCGACTGTCTTCTGTTCAGATCATGATCCCGGAATCCCAGGATGGATCCCCGCATCAGGCTCCCTGCTCAGTAGGGAGTCTGCTTCTCCTTCTGACCCTTCCCCCTCTCATTCTCTCTCTCTCTCTCTCTCAAATAAATAAATAAATAAAATCTTAAAAAAAACTCTTAGTGCAGAACTAAAACGCTATACCCCATAAATAGTAACTCCCCATGACCTCCTCCCTCTCAGGCCCTGGCAACTGCCATTCTTCCCTCTTTAATCTTCCCTTTTCCTCTACACCTCAGGCTCTCATAACCACTACTGTACTCTATAGAGTCTTATTTTTCCTTCAAAGAATCCACATAAAAATGAGATCATGTAATATTTGCCTTTCTGTGTTTCGCTTATTTATCTTAGCATAATGCTTTTGAGGTTCATCCATGTTGTCAAAAATGGCAAGATTTCCTTCTTTTTAAAGGATTTGTAATATTCCCTTGTGTATGTATATCATATATGTATATCATATATGTATACATATATACATATATGTGCATGTATATCATCTTTATGCATTCATCTGCCCCAACAGACATTTAGATTGTTTACATATCATAGTTATTGTGAATAATATTACAATGAACATAGGAGTGCAGATATCTCTTCAAAATCATGATATTATTTCCTTTGAACACATACTCAGAAATGGGATTACTAGATCATTTGGTGGTTTTTTAAAAAATTTTTTGAAGAAGTTCCATACTACGTTCCATAGAGGCTACACCAACATATATTCCTACCAACAGTACATGAGAGTTCTTTTTTTTTCCCCCCACATCCTTCCTAACACTTGTATTTTTTGTCTTTTTTTTTCTCAAGTTTTTGTTTAAATGCCAGTTAGTTAACATACAGTGTAATATTAATTTCAGGTATAGAATTTAGGGATTCATCACTTCATACAACACCCAGTGCTTATCACAACTGCCCTCCTCAATCCTCATCACCCTTTTAATCCATCCCCTCACTCACCTCCCCTCCAATAATCCTCAGTTTTTTTCTCTATAGTTAAGAGTCTGTTTTCTGGTTTGCCTCTCTTTTCCCTCCCTATGTTCATCTGTTTTGTTTCTTAAATCCCACGTATGGTTAACAGCCATTCTGACAGGTGTAAGACAATCTATTCGTTATAGATTTGATTTGTATTTCCCTGATGATGAATGGTGTTGAACATCTTTTCCTGTGTCTGCTAGCTATCTTTATGTCTTCTTTGGAAAAAAACATCTATTCAGGTCCTTTGTCCATTTTGTTAGTTGTGTTATTTGGGTTTTTGCTTGAGTTGTAAAGCAGGTAGAATGCATTGGAGAAAAAATAGTCAAATGCCAAAATAGCTTTCCCCCTCCTCTCAAATATTTGTAACTCTATTTCATTTTTAAAATTCAGAGACAGACATTTTATATAATCTGTAAGTATAGGCCTTACTAGTTTTAGTAACTTTGGTATGAACAATTATGTATGTATTATGTTTGTGAAAATGGGTATGTATATATGCCCTGTTCTAGAGTAAGATCCTCAAAGGTAAAAGCCACCTGATTCATATACTTATTTCCATTTCTGCCTAAGACCATTCCTTCTACCAGTTAAGAATTCAATAAAAGTTTATTGCATTAATTAAGGCAGACATTTTTTGGTGGAAAAAGTGCTAAACTAAGATACTGAAGAGGTAGACTGAGGAAAGATTTGAGGTTCTTTAATGTTGGCTGGTTTGAGTTTGTAGGTAGGAAATGGAAACCTAAACAAGATTTTTGAACTTGAAAGTCACAATCCAAATTGTACTTTAGAGAGATTAATCTAGCATCATAGACTTTATTACAGCAGGGAGATTTCAGAAGAGGGAGGCAATCTGGGAGTTAATTCCAATAGGTAATTCCAACTAGTTAAGAGGTAATGAGTATCTGAAGTGAAGTGGAACAAATGAAGATGGAAAAGAGAGGACAAAAGGAAAGACTTGTTAAGGTATCAGCTATAATATTTAGGGGCTTATCTTTTTAGGGAATATTATAGAGTGTTTAAAGAATAATGGAACCATTATCATAAAGAGGGAAGTGTGAAGCTTTTTGGTAAAAGATGATTTTGTGTTTTGACATATGACCTGGGGTTCTGTTGGCCATCCAGGTAGATATGTTTAGGAAACAGCAGTTATATTTAGATTTAAGGGAAAAGGTCAATGCTGAAGATATAGATTTTGGATACACTTGCAAAGAGCAATGACTAAAGCTCTTCTTGATTATTATAATTGTTCTTAGGATGAATTAGAGTGAGGAAGTAAAAGATTACAACAGTCTTTGAATTAGAGCAGGTGTAATATGTCAATGAAAATCCATAACAAGAATGTGAGTAAAAATGAAGAAAATAAGTGAATCTGAATAAAGAATTAGCATACATTTGGGTTAAACTAAAAGTAGCAAATATCTCAAATAATAGAGTCAAAGTAATGATCTCTACATATAGACAGAGGTTAATAATACTATGGTAGTAACAGTCTTTTCTTTGGTTACCATAGAGTTAACGTCCACTTTTTATTTGTTGTATGATATGATCAACTAATTAATTTCTGTCAGCCAGGATTCATGGTGATCTTATTTTGTGCCAAGTGCTAAGTCTAAAAAGTTTGATAAACTAATTTTTACCTCTCAAGGAGCTTTCTGTCCAATAATGTATAAGTCCAGACATATAAGTGAGAAAGTACAATGGCATGTTTTGCTTATGATGGTAGAAATATCTGTATGTTCCATTGTGGGCACCAATGAGCCAGTGGTTGGCTCTGCTTCTGGATAAATGGGAGAATTTGGAAGGAAGATGTTAAATGAGGTGTCTAGAGATAGGGATAGATATCCTCTCTCCCATTCCTAGAGGGAATGGGAGAGAAAGTGAACAGAAAGCATGAGAAGGGGTTTTCCAGATGCCATAACACTGTAAACAAAAACTCAGGAGCACGATATAGCTTGACATTTAATAGAACTTCCAGCATAATGTGTAAATATAGCACAGTTTACTATGGCACAAGATGAAGCTAGATTGGCTATTGGGGGCCCTGTAAAGGAAGTTTGTGTCTACCCTGATGGGGATTCTGTCCTGTAGGAGAGAGTTTGAAATAGGGGAGAACCATGATCTAAAATTTGCACGTTAGAAATGTCCCTGGCCTCAGTGTAGCTGGTGACACAGTGGGGGAAGAGGATAGAGATCAGAGGGAGGATTGGACAGGGTATTGTAATAACCCTGAAATCCAGAGAAGAGATTCAGGTCATCTCCTCTAGGTTAGCAGCAGTGGGGATAGAGCAAAATAGACAGAAATTTTAAGTCATCTCACCTAATTTGGTAATTGTTTGGGTGTAAGAATGAGGGATAAGAATGCAATAATTTTTAGTTATCTTGTTTGAAAAACTAGATGAATAAAGTGACACCCATGAGGTAGGGAAAGTGATAGCAGACATATACCTGTCAGAACAAGTCATGAGGTTGCTTTCAGATATGAGGAGCCTAAGGTTTCCATAGTCATCCAAGAAAAGGTTCTTAGTAGACAGGTATTAAATGGCTTTGGAATACAGGTGAGAGATCAAGGCTGAAGATTTTGGAATCACTGATTTATAAGTAGTATATAAGTTGTTAAGAGGAGGTAAGATTGACTTTAGGAAGAGCATAGGGAAGAAGAAGACACAGAATATAGGATAGAACCCTAGGAATACAAATGTTTCAGGAATATTCAGAGGTATCTAAGAAGCTGTCAAGGATATGGGATCACAAGCAAGATTGGGATTCATGAGAATAATGTTCAGAAAATCAAAGACCTGAAGATATTGAGGCAACTAATTAAAGGAATGACATAATAGCAGGTTGAAAAAAGAATGTCAGTAAAGCCATAGCAGAAGGTAGCAGAGAGTGAAGGGAGTGAGGGTCTAGAGAATAAGCCTAATTCAATCTGTAGCAAATATCTGGGCTGGGGAAAAAAAAGTGACAATTTATTTGTATATATACACACGCATATCTATAAATATATATACACACACACACAAATATATATATACATATATGCACACACACACAAACATACAGATATCTATCCCACAGAATGTATGCGTGTGTTCATGTTTTGTAACTGTATTTACCACTTCTCCCTATTGTACTGCAATTTAGCTGAGGAATCTTGCCTTGCTCATTCCTTGTTGTATCCTATGATTCATAATAAAATAAGTCATAACTGTAAAATACTGAAAATATTACTGACAATACAGATATATTGAGGATGCTTTACTTATGAAAATAGCAAATTTATTTCTCTGGCCACTTGGCATTCAGTTTGAAATTTTGGTCCATGATATTGATCAGCATCTCATATTAGAATGATCCTATTTATATGGGAAAAGTACCCAAAACAAAATAGGACTCTATTAATCCAGGGTAGGCACAATGCAGGTCTTATTACTCAAGTCTTCTGAGTGGGGATTTATGCTTTGAGATGCACGTAGCGAGAACCACAAACTCTTCATATTTTAGCATCTTTGACACTTCCACACACTGGATGCATTTCTACACCGTACCTGGCACCTTTGAAAATGTTAAGTCACATTAGAATGATTATTTTGAATTCCAGTCCTCTGGAATCAGTGATGCAGAAGGTCTCTTGGTAAAGCTTTGGTCTGAAATAACTATGTGTTTCTTTTCCTCATAATTTGGACTCATATGGTTTATAGAGATTTGGCATGGTCTCGAAAACTTCCCTCCAGCCAGCTTGCCACTCCAGATGGCATTGCCTTTCTGAACAAGCTGAATCCTCTGGTCATGAAGGTAAAATAGCATTTATTTATAAGTCCTTGGCTAGTCTTGCTTACCACTATTATTCACTTCATTGATCATGAATATACAGTTCTTAACTCTTGATATTCCTGGCTGGTGGCAGGCATTCTTAAAACTCTCTAGTCTGATCATCAACAAGTAAAAACTAAATTTTTCAAAGGCATGCTAGTTACTTATACACATGGATTCTGGAAATGTCAAATTAAACATAGAGTTTACCTTTAAGCAGCTTACACTCTAAGCCATTTTTTGAATTATTTAAAAATACAGTTTAGTCTTTTTCTTTTCAATTGACATATTTTTATATATTTAAGCTCACCATTTATGAATCAAAGAATTCTAAAAGCATTCAGCATTTCTGAGGAACACAATTAAGGCTTTAGAAAAAATACATCTTATTTAATCTATCGGTTATATTTAATCAGTTTTTTTTTTTAAGTTCTCAGTTCTAGGATGCTTATTTTATCTCTCACTAGTCCAACAACACAAATATTTGTCCCCAATCTGTCATCTAATTGTTTCTTCAAAATGGAGTATTGACTCAGCACATACAGCTAACTTTACAATACTGAAAATTGAACCATAACAAATATAATAGCTGTGTAAGAGGTACTTAATAGAGATACATTAATTTTAATTTGAAATTTTAAATATTTAACACTAACTATATTTGGTCTTTCTGCAAAACCAACTAATTTCAAAATAAATGTTTTGCTTGCTATAATTTCAAGTAAGTTTTTATAATCTTAGAAAACAATATTTTTTTATAACCACCTACATTTTTTAAATTTTTAGTTGGATTTTATTCTAAGTAGTTCTCCCACCAAATAATCATGGTCATGATGCATCTTCCTGGTAGTCTTTTTGCAGGTACCTCTGAAGGCAGAGAAATTCACAGGCTTGTCCATCTGTCTTTTGTTTGTGTGGGATGGTTTTAATACCCAACTTGTCTATCAAAGAGGTCACATTTTGAACTTATTCAGAGTTTACTATAATATTGCTTAATTACTCAATAATTATTCTTACAGTAGATTTTAAGAACAACACTGATGATCTTGATGAAGATAACATTCCATTTAAACAAAAATACTTATCTCATAACTTCATTAATACAATATCTCCAAATCTCGCAAATAATAGGATTTGGCTCCTTGAGTCATTAGCACGTATATGAATATTCCATTCCATCCATTTTTAGTATTTCGGTAAGGTGGCCTAACCGTTATTTGTGCTCTATGTGTAAGAGGCTTTGTAGATGAGCCAGCATTTTTAAGTGTTAAAGAACTTAAAGCATTGTGTTCACTTATGCCCAGTGGCATTCTCTTGGATTATACCTTTGAGCCAGAGAAAACAGAAATTAGTAAGAAAAAAAAAGTAGAAATTAAAAAATTTATCATAGTTTGCTTCAGCCTAGGACTGGTTACATTTAGTTTTGTGTTGAAAGAGATGGAGAAGTCACTTTTGTTTCAAAGAGAGCTGTGGGAAATAATATGCAGGTCACTGGGGTGTACATTGACCTCCTCCTTTCTCCTTCAGTAAATGAGTCTGAACACTGGTTATGGATTGTATTGATCACATATTAAAATGACAAATGGCCTTCACGTTAGCTTCCACACAAGTCTCTTAATGAAACCCATTGTAACTTGTCAGATGCAACTTAAGAATTGAACTAGACGTTGATGGACAAGACCTTCCACTGATCATTGAAAACATGTAGATTCTCCTGATTAAACTGATGCTTCTGACTTTAATGAGCTGCTATTGATTGGGTGTTTACTGCTACAATATATTATTATATTGCTGCTCACAGTGCCATAGTTAAGAGGTTGTAAGCATTTCTGTTATAAATCCTTTTTTTAAAAGCTTGTAGCTCAACCATAAAATAAGCTAGTGATATGATACATAACATGCAGAGTCACTTTGACTACAAATTAGTTTCCACAATTAATACATATGTATATATATATTTAGCAACTTCTATTTTATTTGAATAACCAGGAAAATGAAGGCCTGAGTGTCTATGCATTGTATAAATATGTAATAAAGAGTTCTTTTTGTTGAAGAGATTTAATATGATATGCTTACTGAACTACCTCATATGACCACAAAAAAACAGTTCTAACAGTGGCAAATGGAAAATGACATTTTGCCAGTTTCTCCTTGAATTCAAATCATGGATTGTGAACTTAGTACTTAAGCTAGTTTGAAATACCCCATTATTAAAATAATAACAATATAGGACAAGGATTATTCTGAACTGAAGCTGAAGAAATGGGTCTTTTTATTGTACATGATTTTTCAGAACCCTGAGAACATTAAAAAATAGTCAAATATTCTTATTTTATTTAACATGAAGGGCTTATTTTGGAGCACATTCTAATTCAAAGAGGGTATTTCTGTTTGTTTGTTTTTTTTTTTTTTGACAGAAATACCTTTTTTTTTTTAAAGATTTTATTTATTTATTTGACAGAGACACAGCCAGTGAGAGAGGGAACACAAACAGAGGGAGTGGGAGAGGAAGAAGCAGGCTCCCTGCAGAGCAGGGAGCCCAATGTGGGGCTCCCTCCCAGGACCCTGGGATCACACCTGAGCCGAAGGCAGACGCTTAATGACTGAGCCACCCAGGCGCCCCTGACAGAAATACCCTTTTCCCAGACCATTACATTTATAAATGAGATACTATTTTAAGTACCTAGTACATTTTTTTTTCTACTCTTTGGAGTAGGCATTTAAATGTTTGCTGGATGACTTAGTGAATGGATGAATGAGTGAAAGTTACAGGACTCTTGATTTCATCTCTCTAGTTCTAATGAAAATCTGAATATTACTTTGTCAGAAGAGTATCCGTTTCTGCCTTTACTATAAAACTCCAGTTCTTTTTTCACCTTTCAGAATTTAAAGGAAACAAAGCAAAACAAAAGACAGCTTTTCAGACTACTTGCACCATTAATTGTAGACACTATTTCAGATACATTTTGAGGGTTCCCACACCAGCAGGATACACTAAGACACTTGGGACCTGCTCTTATATAATAAAAGATATCAGTGTGTCTGTTGGATTATGAAATATCACCATGAAACTGCAAACAACACGGCTTCTTTGCACAAAATAGTAAAATCTAAACAAAAGGGAGTTTTCTTAGTACTCTAAAAGGCATATTTTAGATATTGAGCAATGAACTATTGAGCCATTCTCTGAATATATTGTTTATAATATAATGTCTTACATCACTGCTAGATATTGGTCATGTAGGTGGGAGTGCTATAAATCATGTCATATTAGTAACTGCCTAAATGTTATTTATTGTATGTAAAACACTTTCATTCTTTTTTGAGAAAGTAACATGCTATTTCACGTTTCACTATATATATATATATATATGTATATATATATATGTATATATATATGTATATATATATGTATATGTATATATGTATGTATATGTATATATATATATAAAATCAATAATTTTACTGACAATATCTTGTTTGATTTTGATGGAATTTAGTGAAGACTTCTTTTAAATGTGACTATAAATCATAATACTCCAGACACAAAGTTGTTGGTTGCTTCTGACTAACTTTTTAATGCTTTTAAAGTAAATAGATATATATATATATATTAACATTAATATGTTTCCAATGACTGTTTTACATGGTTTCCAATAGAATCTTTCAGTTAACATTTGCTGTAATTTTAGTTCAATGAAATGCAGGATGTGCATGAGTAGAGAGTATAGCAATACGTAATTATGCTGAATGACATCTACCATTCAAAGAACCACTAGTTTGTACAATTCGATAGAGAAACATATTCAGGAAATTCAACTCACCTTTCTGGCTATATAATGAAGGAAAGATTGTTGGAGAAAGAATTGAGGGCCAGATTCTCTGTGCACTAAAATCAATGGGAGTTTTATAGTAGGAGTATCTGAGCCAGATTATTTCTCTCCCTGCCAGAGTGTGGTTCACTGAGCTATGCAGCTTTATAATTGCCACAAGTATTAAAGCTGGACGGAATTTTTTTCAGTTTTATCCACAAACACAAAAGGTAGGCTAAACTAGAATAATCTTAGTGGGGCATTTGAATGAGTATCTCCAGAATGATCTTTTTAATTTCCAAATAACATTTAGAAGAGTTGTAAGGTGTTTTTTTTTTTTCTACACAATGTGAGAAGTAATAAAAGGAAGAGACATATTAATGCTAATTCCTAAGACTGTAGGAAAAAAATGTTTTCTCTCAATCATTTTGTAGACCATGTGAAAACTGACTAGTTCCCCAAACTGTGATGATACTCTGTAGACAATTTTCTTTTGCCTTATCCTCTTAATAGATATGCAGAGCTGATTGATTATATATCACTGAATTCTATCATTCTCAGTTTTCTTTTCTTGGGTGAAATCTCCTTGGAACAGTGTTGTGGGGGTGGGGAATGCCAGAAGAGGGAAAAAATGAAATGAAAAGCAGGGCAGAAAAAGCAGAAAATGAAAGGATATTAAATCTCAAGAAAAAGAATAAGAAAAAAGAGAATACAGACCATATGCAGTT
Organism: Ursus americanus; assembly: GCF_024610735.1. Classification (NCBI taxonomy): domain Eukaryota; kingdom Metazoa; phylum Chordata; class Mammalia; order Carnivora; family Ursidae; genus Ursus; species Ursus americanus. Next base: position 17,094,830 of record NC_142136.1, on the reverse strand, counting down.
GTACAACTATCAGCTTCTAGCTAGCGTCCATGAAAGGAAATTGTGTTTCTTGGTTCTCTGTTGTCTGCACTTCCTTAGAACCCTCAACTACTAAATCAATGTTCCACCCCTGGTATCTGAATAATTGTCTATACTTGTGGTAATCACTCAGGCTCAGAACTTGACCCTCAGATCTAAAGGAGCTAATTCTTGAGTTCAGCTCATTCTGAATTAAGTACAGACTTTGAAACACTCCGTAGGGAGTGTCATGTTATTGCATCTTCCCTCTCTGAGACGGCCATTAGCTAACCCATCATCTTTCTTGTTTATAGTCAAGGATAATATGTATATTTCTGACCTTCAACAATGCTATGTCCACAACACTCCCACACTGAAAGCATTTCTATAGAAACAAAAAAGAATGAGGAAAATATTTATCACTTATATTGTTCTAGGATTTTTCTTTTCACAAGTTGCTTAAAATAGGCATGCTTGTGGTATAGGAAACAACTCCTCTAAGGTATAATGAGGCACAGAGTGTCCTGTTTATGAAAAAGTGATATACACCTTTTGCTAAACCATAATGCAATTCATCCTTCATTAGAAGTGCATGCTAAGATAGGCACATTTTCCCCCTACCGTGAGCGAACACTTTCCAGAGACTAATCTAGAGAAAGCAAACTGTTTCATGAATGTGTCAGTGTGTGGAGATATTTGAAAAGGTACCCAAATAAGAACTGTTCTGAGGAAAATCTTTGGTCATCCACAACCTCATTGTTTTTTAGTGAAACGAAACAGAAAGGAAAGTTAGCAGCTTACCTTCCAAAATCAGAAAGTGTTCTTTTGTTCTTAGTTTCTCCAGTTACAGAATCTGGAATTAAAAGTGAGTTTTAATTTATGGAGAAGATGATTTGGAATGTGCCAATCTAACAAACACAGGACAAATTCTACAGCTAAAAAGAGACACTAGGAAGGTAATTAGCAGCTGCTGAGTTTGTACATAAAACAACTTTCAGGCATGAGAAGAGTCTTGGTCCTTCTAATTGTATATTGTAGAGAGGAAAGCAAAGCCTGTAGAGCAGAACTTCTCAATCTAAGTGTTGATATTTTGAAACAAGTAATTGTTGTGAGGGGTCTGTCTTGTTTATTGGGGTATTTATCAGCATCCCTGGCCTCTACCCACCAGATGCCCCTTGTACTCCCCCTTCCATAGTTGTGACAACCAAAACTATCTCAAGACACTGACGGACATCTCCTGGGGGACAAAATGCTTACCTCTACCCATTAAGAACCACCACTCTAGGGTAATCCTAGCCCAATTTCTTTTTTATTTTTCATTTCTTATGGAGACAATGCAAATAATAATTATACTTATTTCAGGGAGTTGTCAGAAAGATTAAGAAATTAAAGTGCTCAGAACATTGTCAGGCACATAGTTAATGTGTGGGGAAAGTACAGAATTATATCATGGGCAGAACATTATGAATGGCAGTTGCTCTAAACATAGAATGGGCATGCTTTCACTATTACAACCATTTGGTCATGAGATGGGTTGATATCACCTGTGTTTGTATTTATGTTCAGGGTCATTACACTCATTATATGGCTCCCAATCATTTTCTCTTTTCAATAATATTAGGTAAGGATTTCCCCTTTACCTGCAAGGACTAATAAGCCAGAAATTATAATAGGAATAAATTGTTTAATTTTATGTGGAAAGGATTTGAGACTTAAATTTATATTATGATAATGCATGAAGTAATTCACTCTTCTATCTCCAAACAAAAGTAAGAGGAAATCTGAATTTAGCATGTCAAGAGCAAGGCCACACACTTTGGGTAGAATTGAATTTTAAAAATAGCTCTGTGATCCTGGCAAAATTAACAAACTCCCTACTTAGATTTTTCAAAGATTTTTTTTGTAATTTTTAGATTTCTTCAGAGAGTTTATTTACAAGATGAGAAAGGACACTTTGAGAAAGAGAAGCAGTATACAAGCTGGTGATTTGTTGACATCAGTGTGGAACCATCACATTAGATTAATAAGCTGCCTTGTAGGACTCACCGCATAGGTATTTTCCCCATGGTTTTCTTACTGATTCTGGGCCATACACATGTTGCATATAGGCTGATGAATTTAAGAACAGATCTAATGATTGTTTAACGTAGCCTGAAAAACAGCTTTCAAAAGTCATTAGGCCTACAAAATGATAGGGTTTACACCCTTGAGACATCATTCTACAGACAAATGGATTTCAGTTTGAATTTTCTCTCTTAATTCATTGCAAGTCTGCACATAATTCATTAGGCCAGTAAAATTTTTGTTCCACTGGAAAGCATTCTAATGCTGAAGTCAAAAGCTGTATTAAAACTATGGTTCTACCACTTTATAGCTGTGACCTGGGCATGGTAACATAATTTCTTGGACTTCAGTTTCCTGCAATGTAGAGATTGATCTAGACCGTGGTTCTCAGTGTGTGAGCCAAGAGCCAGCAGCATTAGCATCACTTGGGAAACTTACAAATGCAAATTCTCAGGCTCCACACCAGACAGACTGGATCACTCTGGGAATGTGACCAAGGTACTTGTGAATTAACAAGTGCTCCAGGTGATTCTGATTCATGATAAAGTTTTAGAATCACTACTACTTCAGGGATCGGCAAATATTTTCTCTATAGGGCCAGAGAGTAATACAATAGTCCCTTCCCCTTACCCATGGGGGATGTTCCAAGACCCCTAGTGGAAGCCTGAAACCGTGGATATACCAAACCCTCTATATAAAATTCTTTCCTATAGGTACATGACTATGACAAAGTTTACTTTAGGCACAATAAAAATTAATAATACTAATAAAACAGAACAATTGTAACAATATAGTGTAATAAGTTATGTGAGTGTGGCCTCTCTTGAAATACCTTACTATATTGTACTCACCCTTTTTCTTGTGATGATGGGAGATGACAAAATGCCTATGTGATGAGATGAAGTGAAAGATCTAGACATTGTGATACAGCATTAGGTCACTGACCTGGACTTCAGTTGATCATGGATCGGGCACGACTACCGTATTTTAGGCTGTATGGAACAAGAAGCAAAATCAAGTATATTATGTAGACATTTATATAAAAAGAAAATATTTTTCTTGACATAATTTAATCATAATAAGAACATTTGTTGTTGTTGCTATATATGTCTACTGATGTAAAGAATGGAATCTTCTTTAGAAAGGATACTAGTTTGATGAATTAGATTTCAAAGTTAATGTTCCCTCTCATCAAATTGATTTCATATATTCATCTGTTAAAGTCATTCTTATTTCATGGGCCTTACAAATGGGATGGCAAACTGGATTTGTCCTGCAAGCCACCCCTAATATATAGGGCCTCTAAAGTCCTTTCTATCTCTACACTTTTATAAGTCTACCTGCATCAATGCTGGCTTTCCTTAGTTACCTTTGTTTTTTTTTTTTCTACTCTTCAGGTAAAATTAAGACCCAAATAACAAACCCTGGCCCTCCATCCTCAACCTAACCCCATCCACCCACACCACCACTGCATGTAGATCTTTCATGAAAACTAAACAATAAATGACTGAGCTATAAAGTACAAAGTGAGTCCTATATTCCTCACCTTATTTCTTCCAGAGTGAAGCCAAATAGTAATAATGATCTTCTAGTTATATTTGAAATATCCTGTAGAACCCATCAGCAATATTCTTCATAAGCTCTTTATTGTCTTTTGGGGAAAAGACTTTTAAAAGTCAACAGTGTTTCAGAGATCAGCTGAAATAAAATATATCAAAGTCCTGTGTTCTTCTAAATAAGATATAAGCAGGAACTTAATATCCGAAGCAATTACCTGTTATCAGATTGTGAATAAGACATATTATTCAGATTCTCTTTTATCCATTCAGGTGGGAATACTGGATACAGATATCTTTTTTAATCAAAGTTTCCATCTTAAGTAAAAACATTGAGAGGGCACAAATTAGTTGAATCAATTCATTTGCTTTTGCCGGAAGGTTGCCTCCTGCAATTAATTCAATTGACTAGTTTAATTTCTTTATACATTCATTAGGGCATTGATGAGGATATGATTATTCAGTTTTAAACATCACTTGGGCTCCATTTTCTCTAATCCCCTTGACTCAGAACCACTGCAATACCTCTAGTTGCTATGCTCCCTGCTATCTGGAAAATGAGCCCAGTGCTCTCCCCAAAAGTGTGTGAACAATGCAATTTACTACCCCCACTCTAGACTGAGGATATCTATTGTGGGTATTGAGCACTTGATCGTCTGATCAAGAACTGAGTCAAGATGCTTGGCATAAAGCCAGGAATTGGCTATTTGGGAAAGGTGGGGGGTGGTGACACACTGGTTTTCTGTTCACAATGTAATACCAGAAAAATCTTCCTTTCTGCTTGAATGGAAAATTAGTTCCTTTCAGTTTCTTTTGGAATTTGCGTTGGAGAGTGCAGATGTAATGATAACTGCAAGCTACGTTTTAATCACCAGTGCTTTTCCACATAAAGGGAAGGACTGAATTCCCCCAGTGTCTATTTGTGACACTGGCTTACAGATTTATTCTTTATTCTTCCTTTTTCATTTTCTAATGAAGTAAAATATACACGTGGTGGAATACATAAAGTACACTAATCTTAGGTGTACGTCTCAATGAACAGTTACCACCCCCAGCTCACAAGAGAGAACATTTCTACACTCCAACCAGTCAGCACCCACCCAGAGGTAAACACCCTTCTTACTTATGGAACCATAGATTTGTCTCTTTCTTAAAATTTTATGAAATTATTTATTATTTAGTCTTCGTTGTGTGTATTTTTGCTCAAAATTTTGCCTCTGACTAGATATGTTCTTAGGTATATGTATAGAAACAGCCACAATTTTGGGTCCACAATTTATAAACCCAGGTCATTCATCTCCCTAGAGAACATGTAAAAACTCACAGACTAGATGAATGAATGTTAATAAAATACATTAAACGAATATAAATAATGAAATGCTGTTTGTCTTCTGTTATCTAACATAATTGCAATTTTCTCATATGTAGAGTTATAAGAACAGATATAACTGTTCATCTACAATACAAATTAAAAAAATTAAAAAAATAATTGTAGGTTTTGCATGTTTCCAAGATTATCGATACCCTGTAGATTTTAAAACTTACCTAGGAGTCCATGATGATGAATGGCTTTACTTTAAGAAAATTTATAATTTTCATCTACTTTACTCTATATTTTATGAGCCTAATTTTTCAAGGATCATTAATTCACTTTTCTCTGGTGGCTGTTATATATTGTTTGGATTTCATTCATGTCATTTTTGCCCTCTAATCTATACTGTGCTCTTTTGCAATTTTCTGTTCTATTAGTCATCCCAGTTTTGAACCACTTTCTATGCACAATGTTATTGTTCCCCTTGCTTGATTTATCTTTTTCTGAAAAAAAAATATTCCCCCATAATCAATTTTCACCCAGCCACTCCTTTATTTCTGTTATTTATCAATTCTCCAAGCTGGCCAGTGGGAGTCCTTGGACTCCCTTTCCACTGTCTTCCCACTGCCACTCGTAATTCACATTCTCATCACCAGAGTCCTGATTGCACTTATGATCTAACACGCCTGCCTGGTCCACCCTCTCCCAGCCGCAATCCATCTACTATATGCTCCCTAAACCTCTGATGGAATTAGGCAAGTTCTCTGCTGAACAACTTAAATCTGTATTTCTCCCACTTCAAGTTTGTGTGGGTCCATTTTAAAGGAAAAAATATCCTATAGATCACCAACATTGACTAAAATAATTTTCATTATAGTATAATATATATAAGTACTAACATAAGCCTATGCATAAAATCCTTCTTCTTATAGATCTTGTGTAAATATCAAATCATCAACTAACACTAGCAAAATTATGAAACTGACATAATTCAAATGATTACAATAAATGAAAATTAATCCCCACCCATTAAGTGGCATTGTACTAATTGCTACTTTTGTACATTGCCAAGCCTAAGATGAGTGTTGGAGGATTGCATCATCTCATGGAACAAGTATTATGGCAGGACTATAAATAACACCTGCAATGTGAGATGATGTAATCCTCCCAACATTTTTCTTCATTCAAAATATTCTAAAACATTCATGCCTTCATGCATTGCAATGTCATTTACCTTCACTGGTTTCAAATGCATCATTTACTCCTTAAATCCACCTGGATTCTTTTCTCATTAGTTCACCAAAATTAAAGCAGTGTTACCTGATTACCATGCAATGAATGATAAACACACACAAACGAAATAGTCTTGCAGTTTGTAGATAGGAGGCTGGCATCCAGATGGCATAGAATATGTTTACATTACTTTATAGACTATTATTTAAATGAAAACCCCAAATGTAATGTATCAAAAACTATTTCAGAGGACCTGAGTTTAAATGCATTGACTTAAATGATACTCTACTATCTATATGTTCACACCCAAATAATGTAGAAGACTTTTTTCTCTTTAAAATGAATTTGTATGTGTGACATGTTTCATTAACTAGATTTTAATTTCCTTAAAGGCAAAAGCATAGCTTAAATCCCTTTGTGCTTTCAGAGCCTACTTCAAGACTTGTACATATTGAACATCACTAAAAGTTCTCATCAATTAGTTATTCACTTAAAGAACAGCTTCCATTGCTGTTCTACTGTTTTCTGCCTTCTCCTGCACTCAGACTTGATTGCCCTGCTCGCTCACTCTTCCTTACCCCAAAACTTCTCCACCTTAAACAGTCTCAAATCCATAACTTTGCTCATGATATTCTTCCCATTTAAAATAACTTCTCTGCACACTGTATTACTACATCTTATATTTTTTTAGCTTTCTGTATATCTCCTGTTTCTTTGTGGAGACTATTTTTTTCATCTGTCTCCAGGAAGTTCTTGCTGGTTGAAGCATTTTTATGATGGCTGCACTAAAACCTTTGCAAGATAATTAGAACACCTTTGTTATCTTGGTACTGGCACCTATGGACTGTTTATTATTATTATTATTATTATTTATTATTGTCATTATCACTATCATTAAGTTTCATATCTTCCTGTTTCTTGATTTCATCAGTGTTTTTCACCTGAAACTCAGCCATCTTAGGTATTGTAAGTTAGGAGACTCTAGACCTTACTTCCACTTCTGTGTTCACTACCACCACCCTTTCAGGGCAGAGTACCACCTCATTACTGCTAAGCGTGGTTGAAAGTCTGGGTTGCCTACTTCCCTTGCTGACTCTCAAGAGGGAGTACTCTTCATTACTTCTGGTGGGACTGGGAGTTCCAGACCTTTGAGGCTTCCACTGACTCTAGGAGAGTGGGGGTGTCCCCAGTATGACAGGGGTGGTGGTGCTAGTCTCCACTCTCCACAAGCCTTCTATGGCACTACCCTAGTGGGGAGGTGGAGGAGTGGCTCCATACGACAGGGGACTATGGAAGTCCAGGCTCCCTCCCTGGGCCTCATTGACACAACAGAGTGGGATGTCATTATAGCCTGTCAGGGATAAAAGCTTGTCTCTCTCTGTAGCCTTGTTTGACGCCACCCTGGTGAGAATTTGAAGTGCTTACTTACAGCTTCTCAGGGGTGGACTCCAGACTCACCACTTGGCTTTGTGGCATTCCCCATGCTGCCCAGTTCAGAAACTAAAATATACTCTTGGGGACTAATTTACTTTTCAGGAGGTTTTTTGCTGTTTTTGTTTTGTTTTTGTTTTTGTTTTCACAGGCAGTTGCTCTGAAAAGTTAATTATTCACAGAGATACCTCTAAATGATAGTTTCCAAGTGCTTAGTCAACCATCTTTACCTTTCCATCTGCACGCATTCTGTAGATTTCAACAAATCCTATGACTATAAACATGTCTTCTACTTCTTAAAACTTCTGATATTTCCAGCTTCAGCCTCTTTTGAAATCCAAAATTATGTGTTTGCTTACATGACATCTCCATTTTAACAATGAATAGTCAAAATTTGACTCCTCCCATCTCTACTACTGCCCCCAAATCTGCTCCTGTCCTGATTTCCTAATTCAGACAATAGTAACTTTATTCTTCCAGATGCTCTTTCTCAAATAAGAAATTCTTTTTTTGTTGTTGTTGTTCTAACACCCTGAATTAATCCCGCAGAAAATCCTATAGGTTCAATTTTTAAGCTACATACATTTCTAACTGTTTTTTTAAACCCCGCCCCCGCTGCTACCATCATACCGTAAGGCACCATCATTGCTCACCTGGACCCCGCAATAGCTTCCCATTCTGCTTGCAACCTTCTTTGATATGACTTAAGTACGGTCACACAAGCGCTAGAGTGATTTTTTTTGGGGGGTGGATCTTTTTAAAATATTAATTCCGGTGTGGTTAATATACAGATTTATATTAATTTCAGGTGCACAATATACTGATTCAACAATTCTATACATTACTCAGTGCTTGTCATGATAAATGTATTCTTAATTCCATTCAGCTGTTTCACCCATGCCCCCACCCACCTCAACTCTGTTAACCATCAGTTTGTTCTCTACAGCTAAGTCTGTTTTTAGGTTTGTCTCCGTGTTCTTTGTTTTGTTTCTTAAATTCCACATATGACTGAAATCCTATGGTATATGTCTTTCTCTGACTTATTTCACTTATTTACCATCTAGATCCTTCCATGTTGTTGCAAATGGCAAGATTTCATTCTTTTTTATGGCTGAGTGTTATTCCGTCATGTATATATATACACCACATCTCTATGCATTCACCTATTAATGGCCACTTGGGCTGCTTCCATAATTTGGGTATTGTAAATAATGTTGTGATAAACATAGGGGTGTATAAGGGGTGTATATATATTTTCAAATTAGTGTTTTCATGTTCTTTGGGTAAACACCCAATACTGAAGTTACTAAATCATATGGTAATTATATTTTTTAATTTTTTGAAGAATCTCCATACTGTTTTCCACAGTGGCTGTACCAGTTTGCATTCCCACAAAAACTGCAAGAGGGTTTCTTTTTCTCCACATCCTCGCTAACACCTGTTGTTTCTTTTTGGGGTTTTTTTTGGGGGGGCGGTTAATCTTTTTTTTTTTTTATAATTTTTATTTTGTTATATTGGTCACCATACAGTACATCCCTGTTGTTTCTTTTTGATTTAAGCCATTTTGAAGGTGTGAGGTGATTTCTCATTGTTCTTTTGATTTCTAATTCCCTGATGATTAATGATGTCGAACATCTTTTCATGTGTCTTTTGGCCATTTTTATGTGTTCTTTGGAGAAATGTCTGTTCATGTCTTCTGCCCATTTTTCTTTTACTTGACAGAGAGAGAGAGAGAGAGAGAGAGAGAGAGAGAGAACAAGCAGGGGGAGCAGCAGGGAGAGGGAGAGGGAGAAATAGGCTCCCTGCTGAGCAGAAAGCCTGATGCAGGGCTCAATTCCAGGACCTTGAGATCATGACCTGAGCTGAAGGCAGATGCCTAACTGACTGAGCCACCCAGGCACCCCCTCTGCCCATTTTTAATTGGATTATTTGTTTTATATGGTGTTGAGTTGTATAAGTTCTTTATATGTTTTGGATACTAACCCTTTATCAGATTTGTCATTTGAAAATATCTTTTCCAATTTAGTAGGTTGTCTTTTAGATCTGTTGATTGTTTCTTTTACTGTGTAGAAGCTTATTATTTTGATGTAGTCCCAGTAGTTTATTTTTGCTTTTGTTTCTTTTGCCTCAGGAGACATATCTAGAAAAATGTTCTTATGGCCAATGTCAGAGAAATTACTGCCTATGCTCTCTTCTAAGGATTTTTATGTTTTCATGTCTCACATTTAGGTGTTTAATCCATTTTGATTTTATTTTCATATGTGCTGTGAGAAAGTGATCCAATTTAATTCTTTGCAAGTACCTGTTCAGTTTTTCCAGCACTGTGCATTAAAGAAACTATCTTTTTCCCATTGCATTTTCTTGCCTTCTTTCTCAAAGATTAATGGACTGTATAATCATGGATTTATTTCTGGGCTTTCTGTTCTATTGATATGTGTCTATTTTTGTGCCAGTACCATATTGTTATGATTATTACAGCTTTGTAGTATCTCTTAATATCTGGGATTATGATTCCTCCAGTTTCATTCTTCTTTTTCAAGATTGCTTTGGCTACTCAGGGTCTTTTCTGGTTCCATAACAAATTTTAAGATTATTTGTTTTGGATCTGTGGAAAATGCTGTATGTATTTTGATAGGGATTGAATTAAATCTGTAGATTGCTTTGGGCAGTATGGACATTTTAACAATATTTGTTTTCCCAGTCTATGATCATGGAATATCTTTCTATTTGTGTCATCTTTGATATCTTTTATCAACATTTTATAGTTTTCAGAGTACCAGTCTTTCACCTCCTTGGTTAAATTTATTACTAAGTATTTTATTATTCTTGGTGTGATTATAAATGAGATTGTTTTCTCAATTTCACTTTCTGCTATGTCATTATTATTGTATTGAAATGCAATGGATTTCTGTATATTGATTTTTTATCCTGCAAATTTACTGAATTCATTTATCGGTTCTGGTATTTTTTGGTGGAGTCTTCAGTGTTTTCTTTATATAGTATCCTGTCATGTACAAAAACTCAAAGTTTTACTTCTTCCTTAACGATTTGGATACCAATTTTTTATTCTTATTGTCTGATTGCTGTGGCTGGGTCTTCTAGTACTATGTTAAAAAGAATTGGTGAGGGTGGAAATCCTTGTCTTGTTCCTGATCTGAGAGGAAGTTACCCACTCATCACCATTGAATATTATGTTAGTTGTGGGTTTTTAATATACGGCCTGTGTTATGTTGAGATATGCTCCCCCTAAATTTACTTTGTTGAGGGTTTTTATCATGAATGAATTTTGTAGTTTGTCAAATGCTTTTTCTGAACCTATTGAAATGATCATATGGTTTTTATTCTTCCTCTTGCTGATGTAATGTATCCCATTGATTGATCTGCAAATATTGAACCAGTCTTGCATCCCTGGAATAAATCCCATTTGATCATGGTGAATAATTTTTTAATGTATAATTGGACTTGGTTTGTTAGTATTTTGTTGAGAATTATTGCATTTATGTTCATCAGAGATATAGGCCTGTAGGGGGGTTGTTGTTGTTGTTGTTGTTGTTGTTAGTGTCTTTATCTGATTTTGGTATCAGGGTAATGCAAGTCTCAGAATGAATTTGGAAGTTTTCCTTCCTCTTCTATTTTTTGGAGTAGCTTGAGAGTAGTTATTAATTCTTTAAATGTTTGGTAGAATTCATCTGTTAGGCCATCTGGTCTGGAACTTTTTTTTGCTGGGAGTTATTTTACTAATGATTGGATCTCTTTACTGGTAATTGGTTTGTGAAATTTTCTACCTCTTTCTGATTCAGTTTTGGGAGGTTATATGTTTCTAGTAATTATCCATTTCTTCTAGGTTGTCAAATTTGTTGGCCTATACCTTCATAATCTCTTATAATCTTTGCATTTCTGTGGTGTTAGTTGTTATTTACTCTCTTTCATTTCTAATTTTATTTGAGTCCCCCCCCCATTTAATGAATCTGGCTAAAGTTTTATCAATTTTGTTTATCCTTTCAAAGAACCAGTTCCTAGTTTCATTGATCTGTTCTATTGTTTTCTCAGTTTCTATTTCATTTATTTCTACTCTCATGTTTATTATGTTTTTCCTTCTACTGGTTTGGGTTTTGTATGTTCTTTTCTAGCTCCTCTAGGTTTAAGGTTAGGTTGTTTGAGATTTTTCTTGCTCTTTGAGGTAGGCTTGTATCACTACACACTTCCCTCTTAGAACAGCATTTGCTGCATCCAAATGATTTTGGATACTTGTGTTTTTATTTTCCTTTGTCTCCGAGTATTTTTCTATTTCCCCTTTGATTTTTCGTTTAAGCCATTCATTGTTTAGTACCATGTTATTTAATCTAATGTATTTGTGTTCTTTCCAGATATTTTTTCTTATGGTTGATTTCTAGTTTTATAACTTTGTGGTCAGAAAAGATCCATGGTATGACTTCGATATATTTGTTAAGGCTTGTTTCGTGGCCTAATGTGAACCATTTTGGATAATGTTCCATGTGCACTTGAAAAAATGTGTAGTCTCCTGTTTTAGAATGTAATATTCTGAATACATATGTTAGATGCATCTGGTCCAATGTATAATTCAAAGCCATTGTTTCCATATGATTACTGTATCTTCTTGCTGGATTGTTCCCTTTATGATTACATAGTGTCTTTTGTCTCTTGTTATAGTCTTTTTTTTTTTAACATCTATTTTGTCTGATATGAGTACTGATACCCCAGCTTCCCATTTCCCATCCATTTGCATGATAAATGCTTTTCCATCCTTTCCTTCAATCTGTATGTCTCTTTATATCTGAAATAAGTCTCTGTGGGCAGCATATGGATGTGTCTTGCTTTATTATCCATTCAGTCACCCTATGTGTTTTGATTGGAGCATTTAGTGCATTTACATTCAAAGTAATTATTGACAGGTATGTATTTATTGCTATTTGTCATTTCTTTTATGATTGTTTTCTTTCTTTCTTCTCTCACAGTTTGCTGGCTTTCTTTAGTCATACACTTGGATTCATTTCTCTTTAGTTTTTGCATATTTATTACCAGTTTTTAATTTGTGGTTACCAGTAGGTTCATATTATAACCTCGTAAATATAGCAGTTTTTATTAAGTTGATGGTTGCTTAAGTTTGATCCCAAACTGTTCTCCCTCTCCACATAATTTACATCCTTTTATTTTGTGAATCTCTTGAGGGCTTTTATAGATATACTTAATTTTACTTCTTTTGTGCTTCTTCCTTTTCTGACTCCTACTTACAGTCTTTCTTTTCCACTCAATCCCCTTTAACATTTCTTGTAAGGCTGCTTTAGTGGTGATTAATTCCTTGAATTTTTGTCTCTCTTCTTCATCTCTTTTTCTATTCTGAATGATAATCGTGCTGGATAAAGTACTCTTGGTTGCAGAGTTTTCCTTTTTTTCCATTCAGTGCCTTGAATATTTCATGTCATCCCCTTCTGGCCAGCAAAGTTTCTGCTGAAAAATCTGCTGGTTGCCTTATGGGGTTTCTCTTGTATGTAACTATCTTATTTTGTCTTGTTGCAGACCTCCTTGGGTTGACTTTGTTGGGGTTCTCTGTCCCTCTTGTATCTATAGGTCTGTTTCCTTCCCCAGATTCAAGAAGTTCTCAGATATCTCTTATAAATTATACATATTTCTTATGATATCCCCTTTTCTCTATTCCTTCTAGGAGTTCTATAATGCAAACGTTAGCATAATAGATGGTGTTACTGAGTTCCCTAGTCTATTTTCATTTATTATTAATTATTTTTCTCTTTCCTCTTCAGCTTGATTGCTTTCCATTACTCTGTCCTTCAGGTTGCTCATCCATTCATTCTTCTGCTTCCTCTAGTCTACTATTTATTTCCTCTAGTGTATTTTTAATTTCAGTTACTGAGTTCTTCATCTTGGATTGGTTCTCTGTTTCCTATCACTGTTGGAGGTTTTCACTGAGATCTTCCACTCTTTTCTCAAGTCCACTGACCATCTTTATGACCATTCTTTTAAATTCTCTATCAAGCATATTATTAATCTCCATTCCATTTAGCACTACTGCTATGATTTTGTCCTGTTCTTTCATTTGGGACACATTCCTCATTCCCTTCATTTTGTCTATTTTTATGTTTTAGAAAAGTCAGCTGTGTCATCTGCTCTTGAAAGTAGTGACTTTTAAAGAAAAGGTCCTGTAGTGCCCTGAAGTGCAATGTCCCCTGTTCACCAGAACCTGGAGCTTCAGGGGTATCTCCTATGTGTGTTGTGTGTACCCTACTGTTGTGTCTGAGATACATTTACCTTCAGTCCAGGCATCTGCAATGACTCTCTATGCCTGTTGTGAGGAGGGTTTGTCCCTGTGTTATTAATGGGCCAATCTGGGGCCACTGTGGGCTTGAGTTGAGTCAGATCAGGCATTTGCCAGAGATGCAGTAGCACTGAGCTGCACAACACTCTCCCTTGTGTTGCCCCTGCAAAGCTTTAGCTGGTAGCCTGGGCCTGCAGGCAAACCAGTTGTCTGCCCCCAGACCACTGCTATGGCTGCAGTTGGACTGATATGTGTGGTAATCTTCCCCTCTCCCCAGGGCAGAAGTTGCTTTGAAGTGGTGCTGCCCCCTGTTGGGGATACTCGCACACGCCAGTCTTGTGGCATCATTTGGATGGCCTCTGGCCAAAGGCATATTGAAGGATGTGTGCAGGAGAATGGTGTAAGGTGTCCGCAAGGTCCAGGCAGGTCCACTGCAGCCGGGGTCCTGCAGCTATTTGAGAAAACTGTCAAGGCAGCTGGGTTGGAGTGGGTGAATCCACACAAGCACATGAGGGGGTGAACTGTTGGCGAGCTAGGTGGAGAGTGTTGGCTGGGTTGGTTCCCACAAGTGTCCGTGTACCTAGACTAGGGGGTGGGGAAGGGAGATGGAGCCAGCCAGCTCTTTTATTCTTGGAGAAGTCTCCCAAAGATCCCTGCCCCTCTAGCGCACACACTGAGACCATAAATAAATCTTCCTGTATACTTCAGGTGTTTTTTTTTTTCTGAACATTTTTAAAAATTTAAATTCAATTAACATATGATGTATTATTTGTTTCCAAGGTACAGGTCTGTGATTCATCAGTCTTATACCAAGTGCTCATTACAACACATACCCTCCCCAATGTCCATCACCCAGTTGCCCCATCTCCCCGCCCCCCTCCCCTCAAGCACACTCAGCTTGTTTCCTATGATTAAGAGTCTCTTATGGTTTGTCTCCCTCTCAGGTTTTGTCTTGTCTCATTTTTTCTCTCTTCCCCTATGATCCTCTGCCTTGTTTCTTAAATTTCACATATCAGTGAGATCATGTGATAATTGTCTTTCTCTTGGCTTATTTCACTTAGCATAATACCCTCTAGTTCCATCCACATTGTTGCAAATGGCAAGATTTCATTTTTTGATGGCTGCAAAATATTCCATTGTTATATATACCACAACTTATTTATACATTGATCAGGTGTTTTTCAAACTGCTGCTTCTATGCTGTATCTCAGTAGGGCCATTTGTTTTGCTTTCTCTTTAAAGGCAGGGACTCCACCGTCCCAGCTTTCCTAGGGCCAAGACTGTTGATTTTTAATGTTCCAGGTGATAAGCCTCACTAATTGTTAGGCCCCTCTGGTTTTTCAAACCAAACGTGATAGGGATTCATCCTCCCCATGTGGGTCCCTCATGCCTCTGTGAAGTTCTGCTCTTCTCTCCTTTCTGAGCCTGCCGTGTCCCTCCCTCCTGAGGACAGCCCCTTGGGTCCATTTTGTTCCCCCTTTGATGTGGTCTGTTCTCTACATTTAGTGGCAGAGAGTATTTTTTTTATATATATATAATTTTCAGGTCATTTTTTGGGTTATTTACACTGATGGTGGTGTTATCTAGTTTTATCTGTGAAATGAGGTTAACTTTAGGGTCCTCTTACTGTCATCTTCCCCAGAAGTCTCATAGAGTGATTTTTTTTAAAGATTTTATTTATTTGAGAGAGAGAGCACAAGCAGGAGAAGAAGCAGAGGGAGAGGGAGAAACAGGCTCCCTGCAGGGAGCCTGATGCAGGACTCAATCCCAGGACCCTGGGATCCTGACCTGAGCTAAAGGCAGATGCTTAACCGAGCAAGCTACCAGGTGCCCTGAGTGTTGTTTTGTTTTTTGTTTTGTTCTTAAGATAGAAGTAAAGTCATGGTAATTCTCTGCTCAAGAATTTTTCAACATCATCTCATTTTATTCACATTAATATACAAAATTCTGCCTCAACTTCTAACACCATCTTTATACTCACACTGTTTCTTTACATTGGCTTCCCTGTAGATGAGTGACCAGGCCAAGCACTCTAACCACACTTGTTGCTTCGTACATGTAGAAAGCTCTTTTCCCAGATATCTTTATGTTATTTTTAGTTTATGTCTCTGCCCCAAAGTCTGGTTAATGTATCTCCTTCCAAATGTAGAGTAAATAAAAAATATGTTTATGACATATGATGCTTCATCTTTTACTTTGTGTACTTCTTCTTCCCAATGAAATGTGTTTAAATTAACACCAAACTATAAGAAAAAAAAAACTATAATTCTGATTTAAAATATGTACTTAAAACTTAGAAATTTCAGGGGCTCCTGGGTGGCACAGCGGTTAAGTGTCTGCCTTTGGCTCAGGGCGTGATCCTGGCATTGTGGGATCGAGCCCCACATCAGGCTCCTCCGCTATGAGCCTGCTTCTTCCTCTCCCACTCCCCCTGCTTGTGTTCCC
Organism: Ursus americanus; assembly: GCF_024610735.1. Taxonomy (NCBI): domain Eukaryota; kingdom Metazoa; phylum Chordata; class Mammalia; order Carnivora; family Ursidae; genus Ursus; species Ursus americanus. The sequence goes on along the minus strand of NC_142136.1, from coordinate 17,078,500 downwards.
TCTCTCGCTGGCTGTCTCTAACTCTGTCAAATAAACAAAATCTTTTAAAAAAAAAAAACTTAGAAATTTCAATGACTTCAATATAGAATTACCACCATCTTTTAAATAAATTGCTAGAAATAGCCTCCATTGTAATATCCTTTCTGATATTATAGAAAACAGGAAAAATAGGTTTCCAGAATTTAGAATAATATATTACTCTGAATGAAATGTACATTCTCTTTAATGCTTATTATCAGCTTATGTGTTTTAATGGTAGAATTTACTTCTTATGCCCACTTCCATTTCCTTGTGAATTTATAAGTTCATAATGGTGGGTGGAAGTATTACTCTGGAGTCTGCTAGAATTGAGAAACCAGTATGTATAACATTCTTTTCCAGACTGATTACAAGCTTTTTGGGAATTTCTGTTTGTTGACGTTAAAATATGTTTCTGAAATTAGAGTCACTCTCTTAATGATGAATTCTAAAATATAACTGGACATCTGCAAAGAGGATTTCCTCTACTAAGATTTTCAGATGTGTCCAATGACTTCCCTGTGTATTTGATTGTTAGAAGAAAATTTATCATATGATTTAAATAAAATCACAAATATTATTTTGCTAAGTACAAAATTTCTTCTTTCATACATAGTGAAAGACATTTATATCTTATTAGGCCTCAAATTGTCTTGAGAAAACCACAATGATCTAATAACTACTTTTCTTGCTCCCAGACTGTTGAATGGCCTACTAAGCCATCTCCCCTTCTCTCTTTACAACAGTGTTCTTTGATCCCAAGTTTCCCAAGGCCACAATGGCCTTTCAATAACCAAAGAAGAAAAATCCCACATCTTTCATGTGCCAAACAAAGCCTTTCACAGGTTAATCCCGATCAAGTTTTTCCAGACACATCATCTCTACTTCACAGATACAGCCTTGTATGTCTGTAAAAATCCACACATTACAAATGTCTCATACCTTTCCCTAAAGCACATTTCCCTCTTGCCTAACTGGTAATGTTCTATATATTTTTCAAGGCTGAATTAAATATCACTCTCTGTATTAAGGACAAAGAATGGAAAATTTACCAGTTTTCTGATATTGCTTAGGTGTGAAGACTCCATAGTTGAATAATATATAGATCCTACCTTTCCAGAGCTCAAAGGCTATTAAGACTTCTCTACCCCACTCCCTTTTGAATCCTCTCTCAATCAGAATTAGATTAGTTCCCAAACTCTATTATAACAAACTTCTGTACCTACTCCCTTTTGAATCCCTTCCCAATCAGAATTAGATTAGGTGCCCTAACTCTATCAAAGTCCATCACTAGACTATGCACCTTTCACCCATAATCATCCATCTTAATCCTGAATTGAGCCCAATTTAGGTACAAGCTCAATGACTGCAGTTTCGAGATTAAGAAAGTGAGACACAATGCAAGGTTGAATTGTCAGTTAATCCTCTGAATATTTTTCTTCTTCCTAAGGTAAAAGATTTTTAAAATTTAATTTCTTTTAAAAAAGAATCCTTAATCTTTAGAGAGAATTTTTATTGATGCGGGATGTTGAAATATACTAATTTTTTAAAAATTAAGTTGCCTCTGGTTCAACATTGACAAATAGAGGCAAAATTAGCTTTTTTAAATGTGAAATTATGGTGAATTTGCAATTTTCTCTAGGAGGAAAGGACACCAGACACATACTCCCTCTGCCTTCCATTTTTTGGGGTATTTTTTATATTGATAATGAGATAACAGGCAATTTACCCATCAGGGTTTTTAATGAGTCACAGTATTTGAATGCTATGAACTGAATAATATCATTCATTTATGGTCTTGTCCTGCAGCTGTTGTGTTTTGTATAAGACAATTTGAAACAAAGAAAACAGAGCTCTTTAATAAGCTTCACAAGTAAGTGCAACTGAGCCATTTCGGGAAATCATGGCTTTTCACATAAGAGAATAAAAAGCATAAAACATAATTTCCTCAAATAACAAAGTAAATGGCAAAAGAAGCATAAATATTAACATAGTGATCAATAAATAAGTCCTTGTTGTCATCTAAGAAAAGTCATTGTAACAGAACTGTCTGCAGTTTAGTTTTTGCCTCAAATAAGCCAATTGTGAGTCAATTATAGTTTATTTTCTCAACAGAGCCTTATCTTTCCCTCTCTCTCTCTCTCTCTTTTAAATAACTTGCAATAGAGTTACTGGTAAATCTTAAATCTTACACCAGAGGCTGATAACCAAATTCAGGCTGGATTCCATCATCCAGCTAATCCACAATCACCAAGTCATCTGCCTACTTTAGTACCTTCAATCACAACTTCCTGTAGATGCTTCCTTCCTCTTTTCCCTGGCCTTCTGTCTCCACAGATCTGAAAACTGCTTGCCTAAACTTTTTCAGTCACTTCTTAGCTGTGTTCTCTTCCTTCCACCCCCATTTATTTAGCTCACACCCACAAAGAGTTCCAGTTCTAAAGCACAAATCTAATCATATTATGTTGCTGCTTCAAAAACCTTCCCTGACATCAGTCTTAAATCATTTCCTAATAAATCACACAGGCTGTTGTTTACCATCTGTAAGTTTTAGTGTTCTTGATGAAAAATTCATTCATCACAAAATGACTTTTAAGCATTTTAAGCATGATGGCAAGCAGAAGAGGGATTGTCATCACTGTGTTAGATGCAATCGCTTCTCTCTTGGAATTTACATGGTGTATTAGTGACCTATTGCTGCTGTAACAAATTATCAAAACATTTGTGGCTTAACACAATGCAATGTATCATTATCTTACAGTTCGGGAGGTCAGAAGTCCTAAAATCAAGATTTTGGAAGGACTTCTCTTCTCCTGGAGACTCTGGGGGACAGTCCATTCACTTGCCTTTTCCAGCTTCTAGAACCAACTGCATCCTTGCTTCTTATTCCTTTCTCCATCTTTAAAACTAGTAGTGTATCATCTTTAAACCTCAATCACTCATATACACCTTGCCTTCAGTATTCGCATCTCCTCTGCCTCTAAGTCCCATAAAAACATGGTAACAACGTTGGGCCTACCCAGAAAATCCAACATTGAAGTCCCTTTTACCATGTAAAGTAACGTATTCACAAGTTCTGTGGATTAGGACAGAGATCTCCTTTGGAGGTGGGGGCATTGTTTTATTTACCATACTTGTTGAACGGAGTGGAGAGATACTTGGTAACATTTAACCAATTTTTTTTTACTATTCTGTATATTTCAAATTTTATTGTACTAATATATAGCACTTCTCTAGTTACAGAAAAGTTTAAACTGTAAACCCCTATCAGTTTATCAGGTAAAATCAAAAGTCTTTATTATGATAAAACAGACCTTAACCAACCTTATTGTTGACAAGCTGTCTTCTTGGCTCAAGTCCTGCTGCTCTCCCTTGTACACACTAGACTTAAGTCACAGTAAGACACTCACTGTTCCCTTAATAGACTCCTTTTTTATAAGGCTCTGTCCCTTGCATGAAAACTGGGAAAGTTTTACCCCAATCTTTCAATCTGAAAACTGCCTTACTCAAAGACAATTCTTTTGCTAGCTCTTCCCTGACATTCTGGGACATGGTCACTTTTCTGCTTCCTTTGTCTCTGCAGAGCGCAGAATCCCCTTTTGTAGAACTTTTACACAATTATTTATGCACTACCTCTGCCACTTACTTCCCCATGCCTCCAGCACAGAGATTATGTTCTTTGATTTTCTCTACACCCAACACTTATCATAGTGCTTGGCACCACCACCGAATAGAAATGTAAAGTTTGAGTAACTAAATTAAACAATGTTCATTGGAAATGGTATACCCCAAAATATGTCTCCTAATGTATCCTTGAGGCTACAGAAGGTAGCAAATTTTTGAACTATTAGGATGTTTAAATTATTTTCATGGGAATGAAGCAATGCCTGAGGGTCATAACACAATCTGAAAGTGCAGACTTCCTGTCATATTTCACAGGTGAATGTGTACAAAAACAAGCCAAAAAAAATTCAGGAACAACCTGCCTGATTTTTTAAATAATGTGATAATTTTTACTGACAATTTTATGCTATTTACATATTACATATATTTTATAAAGAATGTTTTGGCTTCTTGACTATTTGGGGTTTGTAATGTGTGGAATTCTAGACAGGAATCAGTTTTTTAGGTACCGTTTTTCTAAGAAGTGCTATTGACTTGGGCTTTTCGCAAATTGTTCCCTGTTATTGTCCACCAGATTCAGAATAAAAACACTTAGTTATTCCAATTTGGGTGTCTATTAAGAATAAATATTAAATTGACTGGCCTACATTATGAACTGAATAACATATTATTTATGAAACAGATAACATGTACTTAATGCAGGTGACATTAACTCCAAAAACATATTGTCCTGATATTAGTTCCAGTACTAAATCTCATTAAAGTGATCTCATCTAGTGATCATTTCCAGTTTATTTCTGAGCTTTTGCCCACTAATAGTTCATAAAACTCAGTATCAAAGAAGATCTAGGGAAGGAATCATGTCTATTCTGGTCTCATTCAGATCTTCTACTTTTATTATTTTGAGTATTAGTACGAATCATCCTCTGTATCCTACATCGGTCAGTTATTTTCAGACTGAGTGTAGCTACTTCTTTATCTGTATTCACTCAAAATTACAGTATAAAATTTGATCAATAATTTAAAAAGCCCTTTAATCCTTGTTACTTATTTGCCTTTGTTTGTAACAATGAAGTACTAGAATACAGAAGTGTAATTCTCCTCTCATTATTCCTCAAAATGCTTGTTGGTTATGTATGTGTATGTATATATGTGTGTATATATATTCACCTTCTCCCTCAACCCTCATTCTCAACTGTGCTTTACAGCTGAGAGGGGTAACATGGACTAGCCTGATAATTTACTTGGGAGAAAGTAACTTCTAACATGAGTACATCTGTAGAAAAATATAATGATGACTCTCTATATTTTTCCCGGGTTATGTTAGAAATCATCCTTCCCTCCTAGAATAGCAATAACTTCAGATTTTAATGCTCAATTTATTTTTTAAACCCATCCTATGTGGATGATAGCTATTCTTTTATGAAGTCTTATGGAATCACCATAGATCTAAAACATTATATAAAGTATCCAAGTTCAAAACATTAATTTAGCAATTGACCCAGAAATAATCGCTCTGTAACAGATGATACAATCTAAATTTGTGATGACAAATTAATAAACCAGATAGCTAATTTAGTCATCATATTTAAAAATATTAATGCCAAGCGTTTCGGAATATTCCCAAATATTAGTAAGCTATTTTCTTTATAAAAGATAAGTCTTTCATACTAACTGGAAGTTGCCAGTTAAAAGTTAAGTCAGTGAACAAAGTTCAGCAATCCTGGTATATTCCCAAGCTACAAAATTTTTAGCCCTATTAAAGCTAAATTAACATAGTGGTGTGTCTACTAAGTGGACTATTGCATCCCAGTTTGTTTACTCTATAATTTCCTTTAACTTTACATTTTTTAGAAACACAGTTACAAAATATTATTCTTTAAATCTATCCAAAATCCCTTATGAGTCAAAGCTTTGATCAGGGAAACATTTATTAGCTATTACTACAATGTCTTAGATTGTACTTTAACTTATATTTCATTTAATGTCATTGCATTCTACTACTTAATCTCATCAAAGTGATCTTACCAAGTGATCTCTTCCAGTTTATTTCAGAGATTTTTACCTATACAGAATAAATAAATTCAGTGTCCATGATAATGCTCACGAGCTTCCAGGTAAGGTGGAATATTTTTGAAAATATCACCATGTTGATTTTGAGTCCAGACTCTAGAATGTAGATCCCTGATTACACCATCTTGGAAGATTCACATCCTTTCAAGGTAGAGCACTTTGTTAGAATATTGATTATGATTTAAATAACAGCAACACATCGCCAGCAAGATCCTAATCCACAGAAAATGCTATGAAAATATATTCAATATAAGAATGTCAGATAGTTAAGTTAAAAATGAAATTGTTTTATCCCTACTGATTTCTTTTTTTAAAGGAAATTTTACAACTTTTGAACCAAACATAATTTTGTTCAAAAAAATTTCTTATTTTACTTGTATATCCACATTATATGAATCAACATCTTCATTCTTACAGAAATCTTATATAAATAAAGGAAATTGACATGACATTAGAAAACCTATGGCTATTTAAAATAAATGCACATTCATACTGTTCTTTTTTCGGCATTTTAAGTTTTATTTTAATTCCAGTTAGTTACATACAGTGTTATATTAGTTTCAGGGTACAATATAGTGATTCAACAATTCCATACATCACCCAGTCCTCATCACAAAAAGTGTACTTCTTAATCCCTATTTTACCCATCCCCCCAACACACCTCCCCTCTGGTTAACTCTGGTGAGTGTGTTCTCAATAGTCTGTTTCTTGGTTTCATTCCCCCAAAACACGTCCTCTCTGGTAACCATCAGTGTGTTCTCAATAGTTAAGAGTCTGTTTCTTGGTTTGTCTTTTTCCCTTTACTGGTTTGTTTTGTTTCTTAAATTCCACATATGAATGAAATCATATGGTATTTGTCTTTCTTTGACTGACTTATTGTACTTAGCATTATACTCTCTAGCTCCATCCATGGCATTGCAAATAGTAAGATTTCATTCCTTTTTATGGCCAATATTCCAGTGTGTGTGTGTGTGTGTGTGTGTGTGTGTGTGTGTGTGTGTGACTTCTTTTTTATCCAATCATCAACCGATGGACACTTGGGCTGCTTCCATATCTTGGCTATTGCAAATAATGCTGCTATAAACATAGGGGTACATGTATCCCTTTGATTTAGTATTTTTGTATTCTTTGGGTAAATATCCAGTGGGGTTATATTTAGATCATAAAGTAGTTCTATTTTTAACTTTTTGAGTAATCTCTGTACTGTTTCCCACTGTGGCTACGCCAGTTTGCATTCAAACCAACAGTGCAAGAGGATTCCTTTTTCTCCACATCCTTCCCAATATGTGTTGTTTCTTATGTTGTTGAGTTTAACCATTCTGACGGGTGAGGTGATATCTCAGTGTAGTTTTGGTTTGCATTTTGTTGATGGTAAGTGATGAACACTCTTCTAGGTCTATTGGGTATCTTGGTGTCAACTTTGGATAAATGTCTGTTCATGTCTTCTGCCTACTTTTGATTGAATTATTTATTTTTGGGGTATTGAGTTGTGTGAGTTCCTTATGTATTTTGGATACTAACCCTTTATCAGATATGTCATTTGCAAATATCTTCTCCCATTCTGTAGGTTTCCTTTTAGTTTTGTTGATTATTTCCTTCACTGTGCAAAAGCTTCTTATTTTGATATAGTGCCAATAGTTTATTTTTGCTTTTGTTTCCCTTGCCTCAAGTCATATCTAGAAAAAGTTGCTATGGCTGATGTCAAACAAGTTACTGTTGGTGTTCTCCTCTAGGATTTTTATGGTTCCGTGTCTCACATTTAAGTCTCTAATCCATTTTGAACTTATTTTTGTATAAGGTATAAAAAAGTGATCCAGTTTCCTTCTTTGGCATGGTGCTATCCAGTATTCCCAGCACCATTAATTGAAGAAACTGTCTTTTTCCCATTATATATTCTTGCCTTCCTTGTCAAAGATTAATTGACATTTTAGTTGTAGGTTCATTTCTGGGCTTTCTATTCTCTTCTATTGATCTATAGATTCTTATTTCTATTCTGTTCTTTTCAAGATTGCTTTGGTTATTTGGGGTCTTCTGTGGTTCCATACAAATTTTAGGATTGTTTGTTCTAGCTCTGTGAAAAATGCTGCTGGTATTTGATAGGGATTGCATGAAATGTGTAGATTACTTTGGGTAGCATAAACATTTTAACAATATTTGTTCTTCCAGTCCATGAGCATGGAATGTCTTTCCATTTCTTTGTGTCACCTTCAATTTCCTTCATCAGTGTTTTATAGTTTTCAGAGTACAGATCTTTCACCTCTTTGGTTACATTTATTCTGAGGTATCTTATTGGGTTTGGTGTAATTGTAAATGAGATTGCTTTCTTAATTTCTCTTTCTGCTCCTTCATTATGAGGATATAGAAATACAACAGATTTATGTACCTTGATTCTGAATCCTGTGACTTTATTTCATTTATGAATTCTAGCAGTTTTTGGTTAAGCCTTTGGGTATCATGTCATCTGCAAATAGCAAAAAAAATTTTGGATGCCTTTTATTTTTTGTTGTTGTTGTCTGATTGCTGTGGCTAGGACTTCCAGTACTATGTTGAATAAAAGTGGTGAGGGTGGATGTCCTTGTCTTTTTCCTGACAGAAAAAAAGTTCTCAGTTTTTCCCCATTAAGACTGATGTTAACTGTGAGTTTTTCATAAATGCCCTTTATTATGTTGAAGTATGTTCCCTCTAGGCCTACTTTGTTGAGAGGTTTTATAATGATTGGATCTTGTACTTTCTCAAATGCTTTTTTTGGGTCTATTGAAATGATCATATTGTTCTTATCCTTTCTCTTATTAATATGATGTATTACATTGATTTGTGAATATTGAACCATCCTTGCAGCCCAGGAATAAATCCTACTTGATTGAATCCAACAGTACATCAAAAAAATTATTCACCACAATTTACTAGTATTCTGCTGAAGATTTTTACATATATGTTCATCAGGGATATTGCATGTAGCTCTCTTTTTTTAGTGGTGTCTTTTTCTGGTTCTGGTTTCAGGGTAATGCTGGCCTCATAGAATGAATTTGGAAGCTTTCCTTCCTCTTCTGTTTTTTAAAATAGTTTGAGGATAGGTATTAACTCGTCTTTAAATTTTTGGTAGAACATGCCTGTGAAGTCATCTGGTCCTGGACTTTTGTTTTGTGGGAGTTTTCTGATTACTGATTCAATTTCTTTCTTTACTGGTTATTGGGCTGTTCAAATTTTCTACTTCTTCCTATTTCAGTTTTGGTAAGTTATATGTTTCTAGGAATTTATCCAGTTCCTCTAGGTTGTCCAATTTGTTGGCCTATTGTTTTTCATAGCATTCTCTTGTAATTATTTGTATTTCTGTGGTGTTGGTTATTTTTCCTTTCTCATTTGTGATTTTATTTATTTGCATCTTTTCTTTTTTTTCTTGATAAGCCTGGCTACAGGTTTATCCATTTTACTGATTTTTTTTCAAAGAACCAGTTCCTGGTTTCATTGATTTATTGTTTTTGTTTTGTTTTTAGTTTCTACACAATTTTCGTCTAATCTTTATTATTACCTTCCTTCTGCTACTTTCAGCAGCTTTTGTTGTTCCTTTACAACTCCTTTAGGTGTAAAGTTAGGTTGTTAGAGATTTTTCTTCTTGAGGTAGGCCGGTATTGCTATAAACTTCCCTCTTAGGACCACTTTTGTTGCATCTCAAAGGTTTTGTAACATTGTGTTTTCATTTGTTTCCCTTTATTTTTTTTTTTATTATTTTATTCCTTGGTTAACCCCTTCATTGTTTAGTAGCATATGTTATTTAATCTCCATGCATTTGTGGTATTTCCAGATTTTTTCTTGTGGTCGACTTCTAGTTTCATAGCATTGTCAGAAAAGATGCATGGTATGACTCTGAACTTCTTGAATTTAGTGAGGCTTATCTTCTAAGCTAATATGTGATGTATTCTGGACAATGTTCCATGTGCATTTGAAAACAATGTGTATTCTGTTTTAGAATGAGATGTTCTAAATATATCTGTTAAATCCATCTGTTCCAGTGTGTCATTCAAAGTCATTGTTTCCTTGTTGATTTTCTGTTGAGGTGATCTGTCCATTCATGTTAAGTGGGGTGTTAAAGTCCTTCACTATTATTGTGTTATTTATTAGCTCCTTTATGTTTGTTATTAACAGTTTTATGTATTTGGGTGCTCCTATGATGGGTACATAAATATTTACAATTGTTCTATCTTCTCATTGGTTTGTCCCCTCTATGAGCATATAGTATCCTTCTTTGTCTCTTGTTGCAGTCTTATCTTAACATCTATTTTGTCCAACATAAGTATTGATACTCCATCTCTCCACTTTCAATCTGCCGGTGTCTTTAGACCTAAAATTAGTCTGTCTTATAGGCAGCATATAAGTGGGTCTTGTTTTGTAATCCATTCAATCACCCTGTCTTTTGATTGGGTCATTTAGTCCATTTACTTTCAAAGTCATTATTGATAGATGCGTATTTATTGTCATCTTGTTTTGTTTCTGAAGATTTTCTCTGATGCTGATTTTTTTTAGTAATTGTTTGGATTTATTTTTCCTTATTCTTTGCATATTATTGGTTTTTGATATATACAAACCTAATGGTAAACTTATAACCTCTTTTGCTTATAGCAGTCTATATTAAATTAATGGTCATTAAGTTTGAATCTGTTCTTTACTCCTTTTCTCCCCATGTTTTAAGTATATGTTACATTTTATATCCCTTTATACATTTAAAAAAATTTTTTTAGAGAGAGAGCAAGAACTGGGGGGGGGGGGCTGGGAGAACTGGGAGAAGGAGAGAGAATCTTAAGTAGGCTCCATGCCCAGTGTGAAGCCCAATATGGAGCTCAATCTCATGGCCCTGAGATCATGACCTGAACTGAAATCAAAAGTCAGATGCTTAACTGACTGAGCCACCCCTTATTTAATTTGTGAGTTCCTTGACTGATTTTTTACAGAAATATTCATTTTTACTACTTTGTGTATTCTACCTTTATAATGTCACTTTGGGACTCTCATTCCACTGAAAGTGTCTCTTTTAATATTTCTTGCAGGGCTGGTTCATTGGTTATGAACATCTTTAGTCTTTGCAAAACTTTCTGTCTCCTTCTATTCTTAATGATAGCATTGCTGGAGAGAATTCTGGCTGCAGATTTTTCCTACTCAGCACTTTGAATATATCATGACGCTCTCTTTTGGCTTGCCAAGTTTCTCCTGAAAAATTCCCTGTTAGCCATATGGGTTTTGCCTTACAAGTTAGTGTCGTTTCTTGCCTTAATGTTTTTACCATTTTTTTCATATTTTGCCAATTCAGTTACAATATGTCTTGGTGTGGATCTGCTTTTGTTGATTTTGATAAGAGTTCTCTGTGCCTGTTGGATCTGGATATGTGTTCCCTTCCCACAGATTAGGGAAATTTTCAGCTATTATTTCTTCTAATAAATTCTCTACCCCTTTTTATCTCTCTTCTGGAACTCTCATAAAACGAATACTGTGTTTGATGGACTGTGTTCCTTACATCTATTCTCATTTTCAATAGTTCTTTTTTTCTCTCTTTTGTTCAGCTTGATTACATTCCACTCTTCTGTTTTCCAGATCATTAATTCTTTCCTCTTCTTCCAGCCTGCTGTTCATTGCATCAAATGTTTCTCATTTCATGTATTGAGCCCTTTATCTCTGCTATGTTATCTGTGTGTTAAGGGTCTCACTCATGTCTTCTACTCTTTTCTCAAGTCCAGTGACTATCCTTATGATCATTACTTTGAATTCTCTAACAGGAATGTTACTTATCTCTGACTATGGCCTTGTCCTGTTTTTTCAATTGGGATAAGTTTCTCTGTCTTCTCATTTTGTCTAACTCTCTGTGCCTGTTCTCTGTGTTAGGAAAGTCAGCTACACCTCCTATTCTTGAGGGCTATGGCCTTATGAAGAAGAGGTTCTGTAGTGTCCTGCCATGTAGTGTTACCTGTTCCCCAGGGCCTGGTGTTCCAGTGTGTTTTGTATGTGCGCTGCTGTTTTTTCCTGGCCTCTTTATCCTTCAGGCCAGTCGTCTGCAGAGGCTCTCTCTATTGCAGGCAGCGTTTTGTCCCTGGCCTGAAAGTGGTGCATTTTAATTAGGTATGCTCTGGTCTATTTGTGAAATGAGACCTGTCACCACCACCACCAGAACTGAGGCTCCGCAAAACTCCTGAGTCAGGATATGTGGTGTTGGCAGGGGTTTGGGCCAGTATTCTAGTAGAGGGGCCCACTGTGCTGGGACTGAGGCAAATGTGACTAGGAGGGGTTGTTCCACCACAACATATGGGACAGACTTGTGTAAAGAAGTTAGTTAGGTAGGGGGTGTCAGCACTCTGTTGGCTACCAGGGGTGGCCCTGTGCTTATCCCCTGAGGCGCAGGGGAGAGAAATGACACCTTCCAGTTCCTTTGTTCCTGGAGGAGTCTCCCTGTGAATGCCATCTCTCTGGGACATGGTCTGAAATGAGTGAATCACCTCACTGTGTGCCCCAGACATTCTTCAGATGGCTGTTTCCATTATGTATGTCCTGGGGCTGTTCGTCTGTCTTCTCTCCAAGAGCTAGTGCTATGCCCTGCAGACGCTACCCCAGCCAAGCTGCTGACCTTTAAAACCCATCTTTAAGACCCACTGGTTGCAAGAACTCCTGAAGTTTGGTCCCTCTCACTTTCCAAGGCAGTTGCTGCAAGCCAATTGCTACAGGGATTCATTTTCCTCTGTGAGCTTCCCTGTATGCTCCTCTCTCACTCTTCTCCATGACTGTGGCTCCCTCCCCACCACAGCATCCATGATCCGTTTCTCTCCCAAATCATGTCTCTGCCTGCCACCTTCCTTCAATGTGGCCTCTTCTCTCCCTTTAGTTGTAGAGTTTGTTCTATCAGTCTTTAGGTCAATTTCTGGGATATTTATGATGTTTTGATAGTTAAGGAGTTGTAATCATGGGATGAGGTGAACCTAGGGTCCTCCTAGTCCACCACCTCTTCCAACCTCCTTTACATAAACAAAACTATGACAAATACAGATAAGCGTTCCCTTAACTAAATATTTCTCATAGATGAGTTATTGAACCAAGATGACACTGAGAAAAAAAAATATAGCCATTTCAAATTTCTTTTGGCTACTCAAAATTCTAGAAACCAATAAAGAAATTACATAAACATGATGAATTTCTGGAAATTCACACATTAGCTGCTATAGTAACAAATAGTGCTGTTTTATTAAATATTATAGTATCTTCCGAATATATATACATATATACTCGTATATGTACATATATACTGTGAACATAGGAATATTTATATCTTTCTATATATCTTCATTCCATTCCTAAAATCACACTTAGTGCTAAACAATTTTATTCTATGTGTTGTTTCTTTTCATTTAGAATCCTATGGTATAAATGATGATAGCATGGCAAATTTAAATATGAATACTTTGTGGTGCCAAACTGATCCAGAAATCTGAATATTATATGCAAAACTATAATGGGCACTCAAGAGTATAATTTTTACTTATTTATTTCTATGTACAGGTTTGTTTCATAAAACTCTAGATGGTAATAGGACAGTCATTGTTAAATAGTTGTTTCTGGTTCTTATATATAAATAAGAAAGAAACTATCAGAGTGGTTGTCTGAACCATTTGTAAAATTAACATTGAGGAGTGAATTTTTCTTCCTATTCCTATTTCTCAGGCACCATGTTGAATATTATCAATGAATACAAATGAGAGTGTAAAATAAGCTGAAGCTTACATTATTAAAAACTTTACACAAATGTTTATTTAAATGGCAAATCCCCCTGGGCATTTAAAAATATTTGTTGCAAACAGATTGTTAACTGTGACTAACAGGCAAAGATAGTAAAGCTACAGCATTAGTAGCTGCTGCCAGCCAAGGATCAACTAGAAATTGAGATTGAACAGCTGTGAAGCTACAGAGCAAGTTAATTGCCAAAGTAATTATAAATAATGCGTACAAAAATTAATTCCTACACAGTATTCAGGAATAATAATATCATGTATATAATTTAGCGTGAAAGGCATTCTGGCCCATTGACCTATGAATAAATAAGGGAGGAAAGGAAGGAAGGGGATCACAAATATAACATTACCATTAATTTCCCTACTATGATTCTGAACAAATTCCTGATTTCCCCTTCCTTCAACAAATCCTTATTGAATGGTTGCCTTGTATTTGGGGTATAGTATATACCCAGGTATATAGTACTGGTAAATAATGTGCAAAGGAGAATAGCCAATGCTGCTGTGGGGCTTTTACTTCAAAATAAGGATACACATAAACAAGTTAATAGCAGACAGATCAGGACAAGTTCTGTAAAGTATAGGGATGTGATGAGGATAGGGACATAGCCCTGGGAGACAGCCTCTCTGTGTAGGTAAGATTTGAACTGAGTCCTGAAGAACATGAAAGAGGAAGCCTTTCTGACAAGCATCATTGTGAGTTGAGAAAACATCATGTTCAAAGACCCTAAAAGCAGCCAAACATGTTTATCACAGTGAAATAAATTTTTTTCCTTTCACTTTTCTTGAAGATAATCAGGATCCTATTAACTCTGCTGTCTGTGACTAAACACTGGTATGTTTCTCATTATTAGACCCAAAATTTAAGATATTAAAGACACAACTGATTTCAGACAGTTCATATTAGACCTGTCTGAGATGCTGGCTTACTTTTGTATATAGATTTTCTTCTTTATGATTCATAGCATGTGATTTTAGTATAACTATGGTTTCATTTCATTTTCTAGTTAAGAATAGAAAATATGCCTAGTCAAGATATTTGCTTAGAGAGTAACCCAATACTATCAGAGTACTTTTACAAAAACAAGTAAGATAGTACAATATGGAAGTTCATTTATAATTTATTTCTGATATTGCCATTTTAAATATTAGCTATCAAATATTTCTACTGTTGAATTATTATAATTTCAAAGAGCTTGTGCTATTTCAGATCTCCCTAATCCTTCTGCAAAGATTGACCATTCTCCCATTTGCCAACTGGTAAACTGCAGAGCATGCTTCAGCTATTACCTGTTCTGGGCAGATTTCCACTCCCTCTCTCTCCTCGTATGCTTCTCTGTGGACCTAGAAGATACCATTATCAACTGATCATACAGTATTATCTGTCACCCCACTAGACTTTAGCACTTTGATAATATATAGGACATCACATATGTTGATTTGATGAAAAGTTTGTTGATGTTGGGGAAAAAAATATCCTATGGGCAACCTTTCCTATGCTAATCTGGGGATTGTCATAGTGATAGGAGATTTTCAGACTAGTGGAGCTCCTATTTTGAAACACTTCAATTTACATAAAAAATATTAATATTTTAGAGAAAAAGAACATGCACACACAAGCAGAGGGAGAAGCAAGCTCCCCACTGAGCAGGGAGATTGATGCAGGGCTCGATCTCAGGACCCTGGGGTCATGACCTGAGCTGAGGGCAGATGCTTGACTGACTGAGCCACCCAGGTGCCCCTAAAGAAGGGACTTTTAAACAGCCTACATTTGCTTGTCCAAGCTCCAAGATCTAAAATTTTATGTGGTTAGGTACCAAAAGTGAGGGTCCAGATGATTTAATGACCCTCCCCTTCCCAAATGAAGGACCCAAATCCATCAATATGTAGTAACAATTTTTTTTTTTTCAAACTTTGGTCTTCCCAATTTAGGGTTTGTTTTGTCTCCAATGTCTATTTTACTGTTGAGATTAATGATGATAACATATGACATCTTAAAAGAAAAGAAAGGAAAAAGAAGCTAAGCCTTTGGGCTCTTCAAATACAGAAGAGTGAACTCAGAAGCCAGCTTAGAAAGAATGTGTTGTATAGGAAATATTTTAATTTTACAAAGAAAATGTACTAGAAACATATTTTACTTCTCTTTAATTGTAAGGGGAAGAGATAATTCCCTTTAGTAGTTAAAACCTGATATTCAAAACATGCTTGGTATACTATCCCTAAATGGCATAGGTATTGCTTTTAAAAGAACAAAGAATCTAGGACAAAAGTATAATTAAACTCTTCTTAGCAAAGCAATGCACAAAAGTGTTTCATGGGAAAAATTAGCTATTTCAACAGCCAAGAATTATTTACAATTTGGTTTTAAATATTTGGTTGATTTAATAGTATCCTTCAGTCAAAAGAAAATCAAATAGGTTGGTTTACACTTAAAAATAATATCATAATTTTGAATAAATCAGCTCTGCTATACTTATAATTAGTGGGTATGTACTGCTCCCAGATTCTTAATAATATTCTGTTATATAATGGTTTGGCTAAAGTTTATGAAGAAAGTTATTATTGCCATTAGAGTGGTAAATTTAGTCATGATGAAAATTGCCAAAGAGTGTGTGACTAACTATTAAACTCACTCATAAGTTTCCATTTTTTCCCAATATTAATGAATGGGTTGATAGTACCAGTCTATCTAAAAGGTCACTTCATCTGTGACATTCTTTTTGTAATCTTCCCATCAATATTAAGACAAGAGTAAATGCCATAGTCTTGTGTGGTTTGCTTTGAAAACATTTAGCAAATGCCAAGCCATTGTAATTCTTCTAGCCACTCAAAATAGAAGGAAGCTGTATATTATTGTTTTCCTTCAGCAATGGATCAACGGACAATGATATATATATATTTTTTTACAAGTCAGGATAAACATGAAAAACATCTTGGGTTCTCAAGATGAATCAGGTAACCTTTGGTGTTGCAAGAGTTGCTCACTCTCTAGGAGCATATGATCTTGTGGGCAACAAGCCCCAAACAATTATAGTAAATGTGTAACAAATTATAGACCTTGTTAAATCATTTAGATATTTGATCCCTGATTTTCTTCTCTCTCAGTCTGAAAACATGTGAAGTGAATGTCCACAAAAATAAAACTTTTTTTTCATTATTTCTATATAATTACTCAATGGGGTATGGAGCAATGGGAACCATTAACTCAGTTTCCATATTTCTCTCTCCACATCATTAAGGTTACTCATGTTTGCAGCATTTCATTTCTATAAGAGATGTTAGCTAAGAAAACTCATCTTCTATAGTCTGGAAACCACAAACATTGATAAGAGAAAGAAATGAGTTCATGTTACATCTGTGGAGTTGAAATCATGGCAGGGTAAAACCATTAACTGCAGTTCTGCACAGAATATATAATTAATCTAGGAATCCATCATGTAGCAGTTTGTTGAAAGCCATGTGAAGTGATCATTCACTTGTTTAGTCCATTAAGGGGTGACATATGTGTATTGGGAGTTGGTAAAATATGGTGGTTAAGAGCAAGGACCCAGGAGATAGACTGCTTCTGCCGTAAAACCCAGCCTGCAATTCACTAGCTATGTAACTTCAGAAAACACTTCTCTGTGCAGTACCATTCTCCGTGCTTCAGTTTCTTCACCTGTAAAGTAAGAATACTAATAGTACCTGCCTTACAGTGTTGTTGTATGAATTAAATGAGTGATCATATATTAAGTAGTTATACAGAACCTCTCATGTGCCAGATTCTATGTAAGTGTGAGCTTCCATTGTTATATTTACTTCTTAGGTCTCAATTACTCAAAAATCAGCCCACCTTAATATACGGATAGTCCATGTTCCCCAGTGATGGATGTTGTAATATTGAATTGGGGTATGGATTGGAAATTGGTAGCATTAATTCCAAATGTCAATTCATCTGGTCAATTGACCCATAATGATTATACAAAATGTTTACACAAATAAGCCATGAAGTTTTCCATGATAGAATTTATAATGCCATGGTGAAAAGAAATATAGATTTTAATAAAATGCAGGATGTAGACAGTGCTCAATAAGGGCATGGGCATAATTTAATTCTGGTGGTCTTGCAAGGTTTTTATTATTCAAATGAGATATTTGGACTGAAAGTGGAAAGATATATATGATTTTGGCGGACATGGTTGGAGTTTGTTGTGGCTAAGTCATATAGATACAGAATAGATGATTGGACAAATAGATAAGGTCTTGATCGGAAATGTTAGAAATCTTAAATGCCTCACTAAGGAAACCAACACACCTTGAGATGTGAGAGCCAGTATAAGTGTTTAAACAGAGCAGAGATATCATTGAATCTGATTGTTAGAAATAAAATATTGGCAGTTGTATAGAGAATGTCCAAGAAACTTTTGGTGAACTATTCAAGTAAAATAGTGCTTTGAATTCATGCTTTGAACTTCCACACCTACCACAAACACAGTACAGAAATTATAAAATAAAATAATATCAGATGTACTCTATGGAACAGAAAAGGAACAATAACTCAGGGTGGTAAGAACTATGGCATTAAGCTCCACCCCACTAGTATCTGTATCCAAAACCAAGTAATGAGGGCAACAGGGACCATGCGCATAGCGAAGGACTGCTGGCAGATACAGCATTGAAGGGGCAGCCAAAGAACTTCGCTGTTCCCTGGAAGGAGCCTGAGGACAACTGTCCCACAGACTGGAACTCCGGCTTATACACAGATATATATTCCTGAAGAAAATATAAAAAGTTACCTGGACTGATGTCCAAATTAATCTTCTACCAACTTCATGCAAGGGAAAGAGGTCTCAGGGAACACGTTAAAACCTATCATCAGACTTAAAGCATGGGGAAGATAAGTTCCCAAAATGAACACTCCTAATCGCAGAAGAAAAACTAGAAGACAATCAACCAACAAAATTACCAGTTGAAAAATGAATTCACTGCCATAATGAAGGAAAATAATAATTAAAAAAAGCTATGATCCAAGAGTATATAATTAATACTATCTATTATAAAAACAATGATAAATTATGAAAGAAAAACAGGCACATATGAACCAGGAGGAAGTGGACAAGAGATTTTAAAAAATTAATGAAATTAGATACAATTAAATTTTCCTTAAATCAGTCATTTAATAAATGAGTAGTTCAGATAGGATAAAGCAAAGTTTTTTAAATAAAATAAAATAAAATTTTATTTCTAAATTATTTTTAATGTCATCTTTAAATGAAAAAAATTAAACACAGAAAACAGATGAGAACCACTACAATACTTTTAATAGGGAAGAAAAAAAATGGAATGGTAGAAAAAAAAATATGAATGATTGAGGACTTTCCAGACGTAAAGAATGATGTGAGGTTTTAGTTAAAAAGTACATACCTAGTGCTAGCTAGTATAAAAAATAAATTTTCACCTTGATATTAAATTTAAATATAAAACTCTAGAAAAGAAGAGCCATTACATGATGAGCTAAAGAAGCCACTGAGAACATATAACAATTTTGAACTTGTATGTACTTAAAACCATAAACGACTATTTTTAAAACTCAGGAGGAATTACAAGGAAAAATGGGGATGTATCACTATATCTCCCTCAGATAATAAGAGTAATATTAAAAAAAAACCAAGGATCTAAAAAACAAATGATCTAATATAAATATAGAGACCTGAAATCCACAAATATATGATGTTCCCCCCCCCCCTTTTTTTTAAAGCATGTGTGGAACCTTAACAAAAATTGACTACACATAGATGAAAAAAAAAAAAAAAGACATTTCAAAGAATGGTATCCTAAAAACCACATTTCCTTTTACAGTGTTGAGAGAGCATTTTTCCAAAGCTTTCTATCTTAGTTACTGATTAGAGGACCAAAATATCAAAGCTAAGGACAGTGATGAGTATCAATTTACCCATCAAATGTAAAACCTGTTTTCTAAAATGTCATTATACATATATATATAATATATGCATAATATACAATTTTATATATAATATGTATATATTTATATATAAATATATATATTTATATGAATGTAAATATATATATTTTAGGATTCAGAGAATTGCAACTTTATGGACACTTAAAATATGAACATGTTCTCTTATTATACTTTTGACTCAATTCCCAGTTTCTTGATTTATTTCCTTCAAAATAAGGAGATTTGATTATATAACCGTTAAGGACCCTTCCAGTTCAGTAATTGGATTATGATATATCTTTTAATCTTTCAACTGCTGCATTTTCTCCATGTTTCTTATAGAAACACTTTGCCTTTCTTAAATGTTACAGAGAAAAGATAGTTTGCGGAATCAGACAAACCTGATCTTGAATCACATCCTGCCAGTCACTAACTGTAACTTTACATGAGTTATTTATGCTGCTAAGCTCAGCTCTTCCAGCTCTGAAAGGAAGCTGAAAATAAAATCAACCTCAATGATGTGAAAATGTTTTGAAGTTTCAACCAATGTTGAACCAAAAAATTGCAAGTCACCTATTAAGTGCTGAGCATTAAAGGTGATAGATTAGCGAGAGAGAGACAAAGAATCTAGACTATGGAACACGGAGTATTAATTCCTTCCCTCTCTATTCCTCACCTTTCTCCCTAAGTCTTTATCCCCAAACACTAGCGTATCACTCAGCATCAACAAGCCATGTTGCTTTGTATACGTTAGAATGGGCATGCAGGGGGCACCTGTGTGGCTCAGTTGGTTAAGCCTCTACCTTCCTCTGGGTCATGATCTCCGGGTCCGGGGATCAAGCCCCACATTGGGCTTCCTGCTCACTAGGGAGTTTGCTTCTCTCTCTCTCCCTCTGCCCCTCCCCACTGCTCATTCTTTCTCAGATAAAACCTTTTTTTAAAAAAATGGGCATGCGGAAGAGAACAAGGCACAACAGTACTGAGGAGGAAAAGTCTCCCCACTGGAAAACTGGACATCTGAGACCTAAGCATACTGTTGTGGCCCAATCCAATTCCAATGTCAGACATAGTTTATGGGTGTTCGTCTCCAGCTCTTTGTTGAGCACAATACTATGAGAGCTGCTCAGCAATTTGCAGGACATAATAGCTAGGCAGGCACTCTCTCTGCTCTTTTCATAATTTATACTAAATTGATGCAGGCAGATAGCATGAAATGCCTTTTTGCTTTCCAGGTTTGAAACAACTAGTGAATCATTTATATGTTATTTTCCTTGTTGGGAAATTAAATATTCTCCATATTGAGGATTTTAGAGTATTTGAGAGGGGAAAATTATTCAGTTTGCCTTATGTGATGATAACCTACACTGTAATTCAAGCAAATTTACTTCTCAGGATATAAAATTTCAAGGCATTCAGACAGGAATATTATCTCAGTTGTTTGTGGGATTTTCATATCTGTTTTTAATTTAGTCTTTAAATTTCATATTAGATATAAAGTACAAGCTCCTCGCTTTTCACACTACAATTGTTAACCTTCACAAAGTAAAACCTCACTTTAGATATTAGGCTGTGGCAAATTTTCCTCTTTGAGGCATTGAAAAATTTCAAATTTATGGTCAGACAGTACATTAAACAAACCAAAAGACAAATATTCAAAAATTAAACTCATATTAACTATAAATTCACATTGACACAAGAAAACTCTAAAAGTAGCTTTACTAAATGAACTGCACAATGAAATAATGTAAAATTCTAGATCCTTCACCTTTTCTGTGCTTGTCTCTAAGAAAGATTGCATAAAAACAGAAACAATTAGAAAGATCTTTAGAAAGGATTCTTCTTTCCTTAGCAACCTGAATACTTAGCAAGACTTATTATCAGACTTTCATTTTTTCTTTCAATGGAAAAAAAAATCCATTTGTACCTTACTTCCTCATTCCTGGGGTAAATGAGGATATATACATAAGTGGGAAGGTGACTGACCTCATATTGATTTCACATATTCCGAAATCCCTACTGTCCAGAAAATCTTCCTCTCATCCACTTAAAAATCTCAGATTAAGCTACAAATGAACATGAACTGTTTATATATTAAGTTGGCAGACTGCTCTATCTACTCATCCAAAATTATTTAACAGTTACATGAGCCAGATGTTGTTCTTTATCCCATTACCATATTAACTCATGATAGTTGATAAGATAGTGTCAAAAATTTTTTTAAAGAGAACAAGGAATGGTGCACATGATATTTAAAAATTTGCAGTGGAACAGGAAGAGGAAACCAGAAATGTCCAGAAAATTAATTTAAAGGTAGAAGGCATTGAAAATGAGGTGTAAGCAAAATCAGGTAAGGAATGAGGAGTAATAGATACTGATGGAGAGCAAGTTTCAGAGGAGTCTTTTCAATGAGTTTCCATTTTAAAGTTGTTTCGATCTATCTTATTGTTGGATCCTATAAAAATGTCTGGGTTTGGTTGTTTGCATTGATACTACCATGTAGTCATTCCAATAAAAGAATCATTCTGCCCCCTCTGCACCCCCTTGTTTTTAAATCTATGTCAATTGCTTTTCTCCTTTCTCTTTGCCAATTCACTTTTCTCTTATGCCATTATAGATAAACATGCATTCAAACAATTTGTGCTGTCAGGGAAGAGAGAAGGCGGCGAATAAAAATGTAGATGACAGAACATCAGCTCTGGTTAAATTTCCCATCTCATTATATCATAGCGCTAGATTTTAAGAATTTTCTGCCATGTTATAGTGGCAAGTTTAAACTTACTATCAATTCCCAAAGATATGAAAACAGCTCTGGATCTTCAAGTCTTGACTATCCAAAACTAGATAATCACTTTCTTCCCTCCACAGAAGGTAAAAAAAAAATTGCAAAACCATTTACTTTGATCTAAGTATTCTGTTTATGACATGTTTAAAGCTTCCACATTTTTGATAAAAATAGTCTCTTCCAGAAATAAAAGCTATGTATAATTACTGGTATTTCAATCACTGGTATTCACTAGGAAATTTACATGATAAACCTTCTTCTGAAAACCCCAAATAGGTATACCACCATCACTGTTCCAATACCTAATACGTGGCCTCTCCTCACTTCCTGAAGATGTGAACATCATCTAGTAAGAGCCAAACACCAACCTCTCCTTTAGTCATTATGCTTAAGTCTACCCCTAACTAACAAGGGATGTCTTTTTGTGAGGTAAGAGGTGTTATAACAATTTATAGAATGTGAAAACTCTGTCCAAATGATCAGTATCACACATGGCAAAAACATTTCTAAATCTTCCTGAGCATGGCTTTCCATTAACTAATGAATCCTGTGAGACTGGGACAACCAAACTTCCAGGAATATTGTTTCCTCTTTATGGAGAAAGTCCAGAAAAGAAATAGAGCCAAAGAATGATAACAGATAAAAGTGGTGAGGGCCCTATGATCTACAAAGTCCGTTTCCCTTGGTATACAAAGAGTCCTAAGCGATTTAATGACTTCCTCGATGTTACAGAATTAGTTGAGAGCAGAACAAGGAGTTAACTTCTGATCGTCTCAATTCTCAATAATACCTTAGGTTTTTTTCTTGTCTTTTTTTTTTTTTTTTTGGTGGGGGGTGTAGAGAAATGTCAAATTCTCCAACCCTCAAATAATATTTTTAGTATTCTAATTTTCTTAAATGATGACTTTCCAATCTCTATATTGTTATGTCAAAAATTACTAGCAAAAATGTAAGGTCACTTCAAAATTTATAAAACTACCTCTATTCTTGACTTCAAATGTCTTAGAGGACTATCTTTTTTGTACAGGAACACCTGCTGGAATTATTAATTCTTATTAGAGTTATTATTCTAATATTCTAATTCCATAATAATCTATTACTATATATAGAATAATTCATATATAATATATATAATTTTAATAATAGAATATATAATATACAATTATATATATTCATCCTATCTATATTTTCTATTTTTTCATTCTACTTGTATATAATCTACCCTTCTAATCTCCCCTAAAAATTAATGGCTTCCAACATACTTGCCTTGGTTAATGCTTATGACCATTTCAAAGTATTTGGGATCTAACAAAATGAATACAGTTCAAAAACTTTCACATGTCCACATAACAAGTGGCACACAGCATTTTTACTGAGGTATTTCAAGCCTGAGGCCCATGATTAACACTGCCAAGGAATTTCTTGGAATGTGGGCTGGAATATTCTAAATTCTGAACACATTCCCCCAAATTTCAAGTACCTTTGAAAAATGGAAAAGGGAATGCTGTCATTTATTTGACTTGGCAGGAAAGTATTTTTAAAAGCACTTTCCTCAATAGGGTAATATTTATTAAGAAAATAAAAAATATTCTACTTTAGTAAGTGGTACTCAGGAAAGTATGTTTAAATTTATTGTAACCAGTAGTAAAACGCTTTATGAAAATAATGCTGATCTTACTACGTCAATTATGTACCACTAATATGGCTGATCTATAATTATGAATAATCAGATCTCAAAGCATAAATTCAGCAACCTCAAGTGATATGGGTTTTTTTATTGCCAGAAGCAACTAAACCATTCAGCAGTAAGGATTCTGTAACTTTTTAATTTTTTTAAATCTCTCTGTATTGGAAATTTAAATTCCTTTCAAAGCCCAAATCCCTTTACAATTGAGGAATTTTTCTTTCTTTTGTATAATATCTACATTCTTATGGTAGTATTACTATATAAATCTCTTGCGCTATTTACCTTGAAATAATTATTTGTCTCCAGAATCTCTAATTTTGTGTTCAGAAGGGCTAATATCTTCCTGTCTGAAATTAATAAGCAGATAGCGTTCCACAGCACAAGCTCACTGATTGTCTCCCTGTGCAGTGGTTTTGTTTTGCATCATGGAGATACCACATTTCACATCTCCCTGAAAAAATAGACCATTTTCCCACAAATTAGGTAATGTAAAGCAATACAAGACAGCTCACAGACTATTCTGAGTAAGAGTGCCAGCCTTGGACAGCTGGTGGGAGCTCAGGTTCTCCTAACGGAGAAGAAAACTATTTTGGGGCCCCAAAGATTTTTTTATTTTCTACCCAATAGAAACTCTTCGCAGTAATCAGTTGATAGTTTGTAGACAACATCATCCGTATCGCTTATATGAAGCACTCAATAGAACGTTTAAGGTAAAACAGATAATTTTTTGTCCTCTAATATTTATTGTGAAAAAAGACCTTTCTTAGAGCCCTCAGGTGATAAAACTGCCGTTTGTCCTATTTTTGAGACATAATGGTAAAAGAGCATAATAGTAAAGAACCGCCTTCATCGTCAGATGTGTCTGGGTTTAGAAATCGGTTATGAATTAGAGACAACTTATTTTACTTTGGTCACTCAATCTCCTCATCTGCTCAATAGAGATCATTACACTACTATCGAACGTGGTTATGGAAATGAGAAGGGAAAATAAATGTGAAGCGCTTAGCCCAATACCTGAAATTTAGCAAGTACCATAAAACGACTTTGCTGTTATATTTTTATATTTATAACTAATACCATGGTTCTTTAACTTTGTGCCGTAAGGGAGAAGTGGTTTGCCAATAGTCCCCCTACACAAAAGCAGAATTCAACAGTTTGGGACACTAGAAAAGCTATTTGAATGAAGAGAAACAAGAAGAAGTGTTAAATCTCAAAATACATATTATGGTTGATAGTCATCTGTGTAACTTGTTCATGACGTGAGTTTATGGAAAAGAAAGAATATTTTTCTTAGTTATGCTTTGAAACTTGAGGTGGATTATCAAAATCAAGAGTCGAGTCAGTTTCCCAGTTGCCACTGCTCGACTGTGTGCTCTCAGTTTGAGGTGAGATTCCTTGCGTTATTCTTCTGGTATTTGTTGGCTCTGTGTCATCTTGCCTCCTTGTCAAAATTCAGTGTTGGCTGCATGACAGCAACCGGCATTTGTTTCTTCTGGCAAAGAGAAGTGGTAGGAGGGTGACTGGGAGCGTTGTTTGTAGAATAACGGTGTTAGTGAACGTTTTTGATCTTTAGGCTTTCATCCTAAGAAAAACCATGAGGGAAGTTGCAAACAGTAAAGATTATTTCCTTCGCTGTAAAATTGGAACGATAACAGGATTTTTTTTTTAAAGGTGCCTATTTGTAAAATCAGTACAACTAACATTTCCTTAGGTACTAAATTAATATAGAATGCAGACAACTGGTTTGGCTTTTTCCTGCATGAATGTGCCAAATGTTTAATTTATTTTAAATGAGTAATTTAAGTATGAAGCTGTTGTATATGTAAATATATACCATGTCAACAACACATCAAAATTATCAATTATTTACGTTTTTATACAGGGATTGTAGAAACTGATCAGGAATATGAATAAACATGTCATATGTCTGTCAGCACCAACTCAAGGTTATAGGAAGAAGTCTAATATTTCTAACACTGCAGACGCTATTCCCCCAAAACATATAGCATCCTTAAAAGGAAAATGAATAAAACATTTTTAGAAATCTACTGTACAAGTTTTGTTAAAAACAGCCCAGATTTTTAGGTCTAAAGTAACTTGCTTAGATACTTCGATGCTTTGAAAAAATTGCTTTTCTCCGTAAGAAAATTAGCACAACTGCTTCCTAGAGAGAGTTTGATATATTCTTTTATTTTCTTTACTTAGAAACATACAATGTCCCCAAGTTATAGCAAAGATTATTATGCTTAAGTATCAATTGCAATTTCCTTATTTTATCGTGTCCTCCAATCCAGCTGATTAACACATCTATCACCACATTTAATTATTTTTGGTGAGAACATTTAAGTTTGCCTCTCTTTGCAGATGTCAAGTATATAATATAGTGCTATCAACTACAGTCAGCATGTGGCACATTAGATCCTCAGACTTTATTCATCTTATAGCTGAAATTTGTACCCTCTTACCACTGTCTGTTTCCGAACCCCCTCTCCCCCTACCAATCCCCTGGCAACCACTTCCCTACTCTCTATTGTATGAATATGACATTATTTTTAGACTTCAGATTTAAGGGAAACCATGTAGTGTTTGTCTTTCTTTGGCTTATCTCAGCATAATGTCCTCAAGTTCCATCCATGCTATCACAAACGGGAGGGTTTCCTCCTTTCTCGTGGCTGAATAATATTTCATTCTGCGTGCGTGTGTGTACACATCGTTTTTATCATTTGTTTGTCTATAGACACAGTTTGATTCTCTATCTTGGTATTGTGAATAACGCTGCAATAAACATAAGTATGCAAGTATCTCTTTGAGATTCTGTTTTCATTTCCTTTGTATACCTGCCCGGAATTAGGATTGCTGGATCATAGGGCAATTCTACGTTGTTGTTGTTGTTTTTAGGAATTTCCATACTGTTTTCCATAGTGGCTGTACTATTTACATTCCCAGCCATGGTACACAGGGTTCCCTTACAATTAAACATCGCCAGTTCCCAAAGTATAAAATTAGGAGATGGACAACAAGCTGAGTTTTAGGGCTAGTTTTCTACCATCTATTTATACTTGGAAAACCTTGATTTAGTCTCTGTTTGCTCACCTATGAAGTATTCAAAAGAGTGGATGATTACTGTCTATTAAATACTTACATGAGAAGGAAAGAATTTATAGCTATTCTCACCCAAGCACAGCTGGTATACCACTAATGAAAATAATGTTTCCATCTTTCATATATCAGAGTTTGATGTGTTTTCTATTATGTAACATAGATACTAAAAGGACAACTGAGTCTGGCTATTGCAATGTCTCAAATATACTGCAATAATTCATTTCAAGCTTGCATCTCACGAAACATGGTCACCAATAGCACATCACTTTACGATCCAGTAAGGTGAGAAGAATGGGTTGTGTTATGTCTGTGGTGCACTTGTCAAAAATAAGAGGTTAAATGACTTGCCCAGGGTAACGAGCTATAACTCAGATTCAGACAGAGGTCCTCTAACTCTATAAGTTGCATTGTTACACTTGCATTTCTAAAACGGCAAGGTGTGGGGGCACCTTGCTGCCTTGGTGGGAGGAGTGTGCAACTCTTGATCTCAGGGTCATAAGTTTGAGGCCCATGTTAGGTACAGAAATTACTAAAAAATAAACAAACTTAAAATAAAAGGGCACAGTATTTGGTTATTTTCAATGTAGATTCACATATAAGTAACTTGTGATTTTTAACATTGATAATATTTCCTTTCTTTCAATTCAACCTTAAAATATTCTTCCTGTTTGTGTACATAAAAATACGCCATTATATAGTGTAGTATTTAAAACCTAATAAACCTTTTTTGTATAAAAGATGCTAAGTCCTTGAAAAATTTAAAGACTGAGTGAATCCCTCTCTGCTATTTCCATGAATACAACTAAAATTAATCACAAACAGGAATAAATAATCCCCTCTGAATTTGGATTCATCTTCTCAAGGCCAAGTTTCTCAGGTAAACAATGCAAAAGACTATATTAGGAAACCTGAAGTTGAAGTTCAGAAATAATTCACTACACACCTGTGGCCTTAGTATAGTACCAATAAAATGAATTAATTCGTTTTCTCTAAATATTGTATTCTCATACTAAGAGTTACTGAAAGGTTATTTCTTTTTGTAAAAGATATCCCATTTATACTTGTATCACATTGTGAACATCCCCATTCTGCCTTAGCAATAAGCTCTCAATCTCTCATTATGCAAACTAAAACTTATACTATGATAATTCTAAATTATCACGTTTTTCCTTTCCAATTAATATCACTGCTTAATAAGAGTAATTAATAAGGACCATCTTTATATAGTAATTACTAGAAAAGAATTAGATTCATAAACATTTCTAGGTTAAACAGATTCACAAAGGATGATCTGTGTAAATAAAAGTTATCTCACAAAGAAAACCTTAAATCGAACTAACTGATTTATTTTTTTAAAAATAGGCTAAGGGAAATTTTTTTATTGTGATAAAATACATGTGATATAAAATTTGCCACTATAACCATTTAAAAATGTTCAATGGCATTAATTCTGTGTTGTAGCACCATTACCACTATTTTCAAATATTTTTTATTGTCCCCAAAAGCACTCTGTAACCACTTAACCATGACTCCTCATTCTCCACTCCTTCCATCTCCTGGCAACCTCCAGAATGTTTTTGGTCTCTGCCTATTCCAGATACATCATCATATAAGTGGGATCAAACAATAGTTGCCTTTTTGTATCTTGTTTATTTCATGGGGAATAATGTTTTTAAAATTCAACCATGTTATAGCACATGTCAAAACTTCATTCCTTCTTCTAGCTATATGTATATTGTGCATTTTGTTTATCCATTATTTTGATGAACACTTGGGTAGTTTCCACTTTTTGGCTATTCTGAATAAACACTGGACATACAGGTATCTCTTTGAGCCCCTATTATTAATTCTCTGAGATATACAGCTTTGAGTTGAATTTTTGGTATATGATTATATAATAATTCCATGTTTAGCTTTTTTTGAGGAAGCACCAATTTTTTTTTATAATGACTACATGATTTTACATTCCCAAGTGCAACACACAAAGATTCCCATTTCTCTACATAATTGTCAACATTTTTAAAGAAATTATAGCCATTCTAGTAGGAGTAAAGTGGTATTTCATTGTGCTTCTGATTTGTATTTCCCTAACAACTAATGATTTTGATGTGCTTATTGACCATTTATATATTGTTTTTGTAGAACTATTTATTCAAGTCCTTTGATATTTTTGTTGAGTTGTAGAGTTTTTTATATATATTCTAGATCTTAAACTGTATCAGACATATGATTTACTATATTTTCTTTCATTCTGTAGACTGTCTTTTCATTTTCTTGATAATGTCCTCTGATGCACAAAACTTTTTAATTTTGATAAATTCAATATATCTATTTTGTTGTAGCCTGTGTTTTTATGTCAAATTTAAGAATCCATTACCAAATTCAAGGTCATGAAAATTCAACCCTAATATTTTTATAGTTCTAAGCCCTTAGATTTAGGTCACTGATTCATTGTAAGTTAATTTTGTTAGGGGTCCAACAGCATTTTTCTGCATTTAGAAATCCACTTTCCTCAGCACCATTTGTTCAATATACTATTCTTGCCCCATTGAAAGGACCTGGCATTTCTGTCAAAATTCAGATGCTCATATATGTGAGGCTTTCTTTCTGGACTTGTAATTATATTCCATTGGTCTGTGTGGCTAACATGTTAATAGCACACTGTTTTGATAACTGTAGTTTGAAATGCTTGGAAATCAGGAAGTGTAAGTCCTCCAATTTGTTTCTCTTTTTCAAGATTATTTAAAGACCTTTTACATATGAATTTGAGGATAGGGATTGCATTGTATCTGTAGATCACTTTGAATAGTATTGACATTTTAATGATATTAAGTCTTCCAGTCATGAACATTAATTGTCTCTCCATTTATATAGGTTTTTAATTTCTTTCAGCAAGTTTTTATAGTTTTCAGTGGGCAAGTCTTTCATTTCCTTGGTTAAATTTATTCCTAAGTATTTTATTATGTTTGAAGTGATTGTTAGTGGAATTGTTTTCTTAATTTCCTTTTTAGATTATTCATTGGTAATATATAAAATATAATTGATTCAATGTAATGCATCACATAACTAGAATGAAGGCAAAAATCTACATGATAATCTTAATTGATGCAGAAAAGGTATTTGACAAATTCAATACCCTTTTATAATAAAACCACTCAGAAAAGTAGGACTAGAAGGAAACGTCCTTAATATGAAGAGGGCGTTTATGAATAACCCACAACCAACACCATACTTAATGGTATAAGACTTAAAGCTTTAAATCAGGAACAAAACAATGATGTCTCCTTTCACTACTGTTATTCACCATCATACTGGCAGTTCTAGGTAGAGAAATTAGATTGTAAATAAAAGGCATCAAATTGAAAAAGCAGCAGGAAAATCATCTTGATTTTCCTAGTGTTAAGTAACCTTCTAAAATTTAAAGAGATAATTACTAAACAAAATGGTTTATTTTCCAATCTTATAGGAAAAAGAATAAAAGACTTCTATTTTTTTTTTAAAGATTTTATTTATTTGACAGAGACAGCCAGCGAGAGAGGGACACAAGCAGGGGGAGTGGGAGAGGAAGAAGCAGGCTCCTAGCGGAGGAGCCTGATGTGGGGCTCGATCCCAGAACGCCGGGATCATGCCCTGGGCCGAAGGCAGATGCTTAACCGCTGTGCCACCCAGGCGCCCCAAAAGACTTCTATTTTAAATACCAGTCTTTCAAAATTTGTATTACAGGAAAATAGTGGATCTTAAACAATCCTTACCATAGAGAACTGGTTTTATTGCTCTGACTTGTTCTTCTGTAACAATGGTTGCTCAGAACCACAAGGCATCCAGCAGTGTCAGAAAAGAGACTCTTACTCTATTTTTGTGGAAATAAAGTTGAAATTCACTAAGAAAACTGAGGACTACTTTTAGTAAGGCCATGAAGATGTATCAAAATAATTTTGTAGCCTTCCCTTTAATTATGGTAAAATGACAGGCACAATTAGAAGTAAATAATATATTTTAAATAAAAACACACATTTTTCTTACCTGAAAATTCTAATATTCCTAATTCCCAGTGCTCCATAAAATTTCTCCAAGGGATTATATTATTTAATAGTCACACTGCTACTACTGCCACCCTTTCCACCATAATTCCAAACTACTTTATGTAAATTCTTGGGTTAGAATTGTTTTTAGGAATTCTTCACCATGAAATCATGTAATAAATTCAACTAAGAGAATGACAAATGTGTGCTTGGGGGATATGGAAGATGTGAAATACAACTTAAGTCAAAACTGTCTTCAGTATAATATATACAACAGTATTCTTTATCAAAATATTATCAAAAATCTGCAAGTCTTATACACTGAAACCTGCAAAAATTGCTGAGATAAATTAAAGAAGACATAAGAATTATACTATGCTCATGGACTGGAAAATTCAATATCACTTTTTTTCCTAAATTGACCTGTTCATCTAATGCAATCCAAATCAAAATTCCTGCAGGGTTCTATAGAAATTAATAAGCATATTTTAAAATTAACATAGAAAGACAAAAGACCTAGAGGAGCCAAAGCAATCAATTTTGAAAACAGAATGAAGTTAAAGACTGAAGGGAAAGAAAACCTTAGTAGGAGAGGGGAGGTGGTTCAAGAAGTTGGCACAGGAGGATCTTAAACTCATCTCCTCCCACAGGCACACCAGATCTACAGCCACATATGGAACAAGTCCCTCTGAAAAAGACCTGAAACTAGCTAAACAGCTTCTTCACAACAAAGGGGGAAAGAGGCACGTCGAAATGGGTTGAAGATGTCTACCAAAACTAGACAAGAGACCACAAAAAAATGAAATTACAAGTCAATATTCTGATGAATGTGGATGCAAAATTCCTCAACAGATTCTTAAACCAAATTCAACAAAACATTAAAAAAAGCATACGCCATGATCAAGGGGATTTATTCCAGAAATGCGAAGATGGTGCAACATCCACAAATCAATCAGTGTAATATGCCACAGAAATAAAATGAAGGATAAAAAAATCATATAATCATCTCCATAGATGCAGAAAAAGCATTTGACGAATTCAACATTCACTTATAATGTAAACTCTCAATAAAGTGGGTATAGAGGGACTGTACCTCAACATAATAAAGGTCATTTATTGGGG
The DNA here is from genome assembly GCF_024610735.1 of Ursus americanus. Classification (NCBI taxonomy): domain Eukaryota; kingdom Metazoa; phylum Chordata; class Mammalia; order Carnivora; family Ursidae; genus Ursus; species Ursus americanus. The sequence goes on along the minus strand of NC_142136.1, from coordinate 17,046,366 downwards.
CGCCTGAGTGGCTCGGTCAGTTAAGTATCCAGTTCTTGGTTTCAGCTCAGGTCATGATCTCATCAGTCGTGAGATTGAGCCTGCATAAGGCTCTGCACTCAGTGGGGAGTTTGCTTGAAAATTCTCTCTGCCCCTCCCCACCACTCGTGCTCCCTCTTTCTCTCTTGCTCTCTCTAAAATAAATCAATCTTAAAGGCCATTTATAACAAGCCCATAGCTAACATCATACTCAATCGTGAAAAACTGAAAGCTTTTCCTCTAAGATCAAGAAGAAGACAAGGATACCCACTCTCTCCACTTTTATTCAACATAGTATTAGAAGTCCTAGCCAGAGCATTTAAGGAAGAAAAATAAATAAAAGACCTCCAAATTGGAAAGGAAAAATAAAAATTCACTATTCGCTGACAACATGATTTTATATACAAAAAACCCCTAGAGACTCCACCAAAAAGCTTTTATAATTCAGTAAAGTTGAAGGTACAAAATCAGTATACAAAAATCTATTGCATCTAACAACAAACTATCAGAGAAATTAAGAAAGCAACCCCATATAAAATTGCATCAAAAAGAATAAAATACCTAGGAATAAATATGACCAAGTAGGTGAAAGACCTGTGCATTAAAAACTCTAAGATATAGATGAAATTGAAGACAAAAATAAATGTAAAGAAGTTTTGTGCTCATGGATTAGAAGAATATTCTTAAAATGTCCATATTACCCAAAGCAATCTACAATATTCAATGCAATCCCTATCAAAATTCCAATGGCATTTTTTTCACAGATAGAACATTAAATTTCTGTAAAAAATAAAAAATCCCAAATAGCCAAAACATTCTTAAGAAAGAAGAGCAGAGCTGGTGGCTTCACACTCCCTGGTTTCAGACTATATTACAAAACTATAGTGACCAAAACATTACGGTATTGGCATAAAAACAGACACGTAGATCAACAGAACAAATTATCCCAGAATAAATAAACCCACTCATATGTGGCCAATTAATTTATGACAAAGGAGGCAAGAACATAAAGTACAGTCTCTTCAATAAATGGTTTTGAAAAAATTAGCCACATACAAAAGAATGAAATTAGACAATCCATTTTGAGTTAATTTTTGTGCATGGTGTAAGACTTGAACCTAAGACCTGAGACCATAAAAATCCTAGAAGAAACCATAGGTGGTAAGCTTTTTGACATAGGTCATGGTGGTGATTTTGTGGATCTGACCTCACAACAAACGGAGAATCCTTTGCACAGTGAAGGAAACCACCAACAAAATGAAAAGGCAATCTGCTGAATGGGAGAAGATATTTGCAAATCATATATTTAAGGAATTAACATTCAAACTATATAAAGAACTCCTACAACTCAAAGAGAAAAACAATCCAAGTAGGTGTCAACAGGTGCATAGAAAGTTGCTTAACATCATTAATCATTAGGAAAATGAAAATCAAAACCACAGGGAGATATTACCTCACACGTGTTAGAATGGCTATTATCAAAAAGACAAGAAATAACAATAACGAGGTTGTGTAGAAAGGGAACCCTTGTGAACTGTTGGTGGGAATGAAAATTGGTACAGTCACTATAAAAAACAGTATGGAGGTTCCTCCAAAAATTAAAAATAGAACTATCCTACGACCCAGCAATTCCACTTCAGGGTATTTATCTAGAAAAAATGAAAACACTAAATTGAAAATATATATGCACCAGTATGTTTATTTTAGTATTATTTACAATAGCCAACATATGGAAACAACCTAAGTGTCCATAAATTAACAAAGTCCCCACATAACATAGCAATGCAATCTTGCCACTTGTGACAACATCGATGGAACGTGAGGGTATGATGCTGAAAGATAAATACCATGCAATATCACTTACATGGTATAAAAAAAAGATACAGAGAACAGACTGGTGGTTGTCAGAGGGGAGGAGGGATGTTGGGAGGTGGGTGAAATGAAGGGGGTCAAAAGGTACAAAATTACAATTACAAAATAAATGTCATTGGGATGTAAGGTACAGCATGGTAACTATAGTCAATAATGTATTCCTGTTCAGAAGTTGTTAAATCTTAAAGGTCTCATAAGAAAAAAAATCTGTAGCTTTGTATGGTGATAGAAGGTAACTAGATTTATTGTGATCCTTTCACAGTGTATACAAATTTCAAAGCTTTGTACACTAATAATGTTATATGTCAGTTATACCTCAATTTAAAAAAATGAATTTTTTTTCATTTCACAGTAATTAGGACTGTGTGGTATCTGTATCAAGATAGACAGATGAACAGAGCACAGACCTACGTATATACAGTCAATTGATTTTTCACAAAGGTACCAAGGCAATTCAGTAGAGAAATAATATTTTCAACAAACTGTCTTGAAACAGGAATGTCCTGAAACTGGCTATGCATATAAACTTTAATCCATATCTTACAAATTGTTCAAAGCTTAACTCAAGTTCAAGTGTAGTCCTAAATATAAAACAACTCACAGAAGAAAATAGGACAGATTTTGGGCAGGAAATCAGAGGAGAGAAGTCGTCAAACCTCATCATAACATTTTTGGATGTTTTTCCACATTTGATCTAAAATCACAGAGTACCGTAAGCAGGAAAGTCACATGAATCATCTTTGTGTGTGTCAAAATTATTCTGGCAGGAGTGTTGAGAATGGACTTTGTAAGAGCTGTAGATGCCAGTGGGTGCTGGCTTGGACTCCAGTGGCAGTAGAGTGGGGAAAAGAAGTCAGGTTTGGAGTATATTTTGAAGACAGGGCTGACGTGCTCTGCTTGCAGATTGGTTGTGGAATGTGAAAGAAGGTCAAGGATAATTCCAAGGTTCTGAGTCTGAGAAGCTGAAGAATGGAGGTGCCATTTTCTGAAATGGGAATGCAGGGGAAGAGTAGGGAATAGGAATCAAGAGTTTGGCTTTGTACTTGTCATGTCTGAGGTGACTATTAAGTTTCCAGGTGGTGATGTCAAATAAGAAGTGGGAAATAAAACTATAGAGTCTGAGGGGAAAATGAGAACCGGAAATATAATTTGGGAGTCATGAGCATGTAGAGGATATTTAAAACCATAGAATTGGATCAGCTCAAGTAGTGAATGAATGTTTATAAGGGGAGGCCAAAGACTGGATCCTGGAATGTACCAAAATTGCTTATATTGGAGAGGAACAGATTTTTTTCAATATATCTTTTATATACAAATTTTTCATACTGTTTCATTCTGTTATAGCATTATAGCCATAAAAGTAAAGTGATGATAGAAAGGGGTATTGGGCAAGTCCTGGAACTAAGCCATCCTACCCTGGATTTGCTGGTAACTAGATCCTGGCCTTGAGCTCTGTGACTTCCCTCCCTGGGCTTCAGTTTCATCATCTATAAATTAAAACAATAGAGCTTGTTGGCTGTTTGAGCAGGAGGAATAAAAGAAAAGAGTAAAACTAACACAAAGGTTTTGAGATTCATTGGTTCCCTGGCAGGAAAGCTACTAGTTTAGGAGAGAAGATTTAGCTACATTGAGCATGACCTATGTCATCTGTAATGACCTCTAAATCTTTTGCAGCTGTTCTTACATAGCACTGGCTTCTTATTTTTCAGCTTGCTTTTCACTTGAATTTATTGTTCTATAACTTAGTCAGGGATGGTTTGGTTTCAAAACCCAGAAACTCCCTGAAAGTAGCTTGAGCAGAAAAGAGAATATATTGGAAAGTCCAGTGTGCCTCACAGAACTCAAGGATCTCCTGAGACAGAAACAGGAAATGGAAGACTGTTAATCTCCATTCTGGCTTCCTCTTCTCTAATTGCAATCATCATCTGCCCTGACTCCACCAACAAAGAGCCTTGGATTCCTGAAATATATACTTACAAATCCAGTTTCTACCAATAACTGCCCCAGTCTTTGAAATTGTCCCAATTTCACATTCCTGGGAGAGAGAATTTGATTGATTGACCCTCCCTGGCTTTGTTGTTGCTACATTCTGAATCGGTTGCCCGCCCTGGATCTGTTAGCTGGGACCAAGCAGAAGTGGGTCCATGTAATATAAATGTGCTCAAAGGAGTTTCACCTGCAGGTTGGGAACTTCAGCTGACATCTCATAAAAGAAGAATGAAGCTACCCCCTAAATGGATCCCATCCAAGAACGATAAATAACATTTTAAAAACTGTTCTCAATTACCTATTTTTAATTATTCAGACTCACCCTCCCCCTCGCACATGTAAATTGTCAAATGTTATTATTGAGCAGGAAATATGAATGTAATAGAAATCTATGATTTCTGTTTTCTAAAATGTTAAAACATCAATGTCTTTAAATATTTTGGTTTGGGTAAATCAATTTTTGATTTTTAAGTCTTTCATCAATATCATATGTTACATGAGCTAAAAGCACCGAGGAAGTATTTTTAGTTCTTGTTTCTTCATAAGTACCAATAATACAAATTCCCCATGGAACTAATAATGCATTTTGACTGCTAGACTCTTAAAAAAAAAAAACCCTTCTTAGCATTTGGATTAATTTTAAGAAATTATATCTTTCTATCAAGACTGTATAAGTAGAGGACATTAATATTTCTAAGAAAGGAATTAACTACCATTTTATGGCCTTTTAAATTCTTCTGATATAACAAGGAGGGCCCAAACTTACAAGACTGGGAAACTCAATGCAAGGAAAATAATTTTCTTCCTTCTGTATGTATTTAAAGTGAATGCTGATTTCATAGTGCTGTTCATTTATTATCCTTCTAATAAAATATTACTATACATTAGAGTTATTTTTAAAGAAGTATTTGTTGATGGCTTCGGAGAGTTTAAATGTAAGTCCTAGTACAAATGCAGTGTTATGAACTTATACAGAAAGCAATCTTTATGAAAACCAAATTCTAAGCCTACTTGGAATTCAAAGCTTCATAAGATTTTGTTTCTCCTTCCAACCCTCTAACTGCCCTTCTTAGTGGTCTTTTCATTTCTTACCTCCCTCAACTGGGAATGGCCAAAGACTTGGTCCTTCAACAACCATTCATTCATTCATTCACTCAACTAAAGCTAGTGGGCATCTGCTGTTTCAAGGTGCTATCTCACCTGCTCTGAAGATTTGAAAACAAATTCGCTACTATCATTCTTCTAGGATCTTACAGTTTCTGAGTAAAATAGAACTTGTACATAAGTAAGTATAACAGAAAATAGGTACCTATTGTAATAGAACATAGGTAAAGTGCTATGTGGTATCAGGAGAAGGGGGAATTTTTTTTTTTAATTATACTACCTAGATAACCAAAGATCTGTCTGCCTGATAGTCTTTCAATCATCAGTAATTGATTATTGATTGTATTCTTTGTAGGACTCTTTCCAAACTATTCCCACCTTTTAAATAATAATAATAATAATAGGCGTGCTGGGGTGGCTCAGTCAGTTTAGCATCTGACCTTGGTTTTGGCTCAGGTCATGATCTCACAGTCGTGAGATTCAGCCCCAGGTTGGGCTCTGCAGGGAGTTTGCTTGAGATTATCTCTCCCTCTCCCTCTGCCTCTGCCCCTTTCCCCCTCATTCTCTCTAAAATAATCTCTAATGAAATAAAAAATAAATAATATCAGCCAGAAGTTATTAATATTCACTAAATGCCAGGCAATGTTCTAATCACTTATATGTATTTTTATGTAATCCTCACAACCCTACAATGTTATTTTTCCCATTTCACAGATAATAAAACTCAAGGACACAGGGTTACACCCAGGGTTATATAACCAATGAGTGACAGAAACAGGATTCTGCATCCAGGTAGTTGGTTCTCAAGCCCAGGCTCTTAACCATTACATTATATTGTTTACAGTCCCCAAACTCATCTTTACCAATTCATTCCTTACCAGTAAACTAGCTTCATATTTTGCTGTAAAGATGGCTATTACCTGATAAGAGCTGCGTTGACCTCAGACCTTTCTATCTCAACACTTTTCTGTATCTTTATCCCACCACTCTCTTAACAAACAATGTTTTTTTACTTTGGGCTGTTTGCTTGCTTGGTTGGTTGATATTTGAATCCTTTTCCCCATTTCTTTGGGCCTTTTCTTCACTTCATTTTCCCTTGGTAAAACCTTTCCTGACTTTCAAGTGTGTTAATAATCTCCGTATCTGAACTCTCTAAGGCTGTCTCATATTATTCACTGTTTTTGCAATAATTTTGGCCCTTAATGCATTATAAATTCTTTAAGGAGATGAATAACTTGTTGGAAAATTTCTTTCTCCATAGCATCAACTAAAGTACTGGACACAAATAAGTCAGTATACAAATATTTACACATGGGGGCACTTGGGTGGCTCAGTCAGGTGTGTCTGACTCTTGATTTCAGCTCAGGTCATGAATTCAGGATTGTGAGATTGAGCCCCACATCGGACTCTGTGCTCAGCAGGGAGTCTGCTCCAGATTCTCTCTCTCCCTCTACCCATGCTTGAGTGCACACTCTCTATCTAAAATAAATAATTAAAAAATATTTACACATGGATTTTTATAGCTTAAATCCAAAATGTTTAGTTATCCTTAAAATCAAGGATTTAAGTTTGACTTTGAGAATTTGTATGGTCTGTACATTTTCAGATGAAATCATAATTAATTCTCATATTTAGTTTTTCATTTATACAGAAATTCTTCCTTAATCATCTGTCCCAAGTGAAATACTCTAAGAGTAGATTTTGTTTGCATAACCTTCTAAGTTTTGAGACTACATGAAGTCTACACTAATCAGTTAAAATATTAACATCAAGCTATTTGATTTAGTGTATACCACTTATTGAGTATATTTTGATCTTTGTAAAATTAGTCGGAATTTTCGTAATAGTTATCTTCATAACCTCTTCTGTTCTTTGTTGAACTTTCTTTGAAATTTTTATTTTCTAGGCCAACGTATTTATTTATTCTTAGTACCCTCTTCAAGTCCTACAGGTATACTATGTTACTAAAGGTCTAGGAAGTAAGACTAAAACAGGCCAAAAAAAAAAGAAAAAGCAAGCATTTTTGCATGTTTTGTTCCCACTTCAATCTTCCAAGTCATGTTATTTAATCATAAGATATAATGCAAAATAGTATTTTTTCTATTTACCTCTTCTTTAAATATTTTGAAAGAAAAAAAAATCTGCCATGGCAGAACATTTTGGTTAGAAACCAGCATTTCTACAAAATATTCCACCCAGGTAGTGAACATCTTGCCTAAATTGCTTGTTTTCCTTTTTATATCTTGACGTTTGCTCCAAACTCCTTACTTGCTTCATATGATTTATAAACAGTTATCGACTCTTAAAACTAAATGCCTTTAACTTACTAAAAAGAGGATAGGAAACAGTGCTCTTCTTATGAATGTGTCTTTCCTCCCTAGGGAAGGAGTGATCCCTTATTAGTGAGGAAGGCTGCAAAAGATGAAAATGAATAATCAGGTTGTTGGAAGTTGGGTTTAACAGCTGGTACAAAGTAAACAAACTGCAGGTACTGAAAGAGTACAGGCTTCCAGTCCATTTCCTTTTTTGCAAAATGTCTGGCTCCTGCATTCTTTATTCAGATGGGCTCATACCTGGCAGTGAAGGTTTTTGGCTGTATTTTTGTGAAATATCTGTAGGAAATGAGTTGAGAAACTTGACAGGAACAGCTTGAGGTATCTGATGAATAATAGAGAACTTCCACCATTCAAGTGTCTGACTAGGGCAGAATAAGAAGTATTAGAAACTTGGAAAAAAGGACGGATTGATTCAAAAATAATACACTGCTCTAACCCACTGGCAAATACAGCTCTTTCTAAAGCGCTGTAGACAGATCACATAGGGAAAGAGCTTAAATTAGGTTTCCTTAGGCTTATTTGGACTGTCTTTCCTGTTGTTTGTCGCTGGCTGCCTGCTTCATCACATCAAAAATAAAAATATTTAAGGGGAAACGAAAACCTTGCACAGAAGTACCAACATTTCAAGGGGCTCTTTCTCATGTATGTGAGGGCTGTTTATTTTTGCATTCTCACGCAATGAAAAGTGATTGAGTGAATGCCTGCAGTCCTCATAGTTCTATTTCCCATTTACCTTGACAACTTGGAAAAAAGTAGTCTTATTTAACAACCCCGTGATAGCATAACAAGGACAGGATGCTTTCTTTTCATTTTAATATAGGAAATATCTAGCACATGCTTAGATTGGTTTGACTTAATAATACAGTGTTCTCTATGTGGACTTCATAAGCAGTGCAAGAATTTTTAAACTCCAGCACACATTCAAAAGGAATGAGGAAGTTGATCCTAGAGAATGAAAGGGAAATAAGTTTGGGCTAACTCTGCTGAACTTTAATCCTCTCATTAATAAAATGAGCCTGTTTGACCAGATGAACTGTAAAATGTCTTTCAGCTCTAATAGTCTGTATATCGAAATTAGTTTTTATGAATACAGTTTTCTTTTATTCACCATTTTTTTTCAAAGTCCTGTGTTTTTCTAGTTTTCACTATGAGTCGGAGGCCATGTATTATCATTCCACAGCCATCCTCCTGGGGAAGGTACAGGTTAGCAAACAGCAGACTTAATAGTAAATAATACTGTACCTCATGTTCTGAATTCTATCTTATTTGCAGTTGGCAGGGTGGGGAAGACGATTCTAGCTTAAATTTTTTCACAACTATTATCAGTTAAACTCAGTGGACACTTTTCAATTCTTATTTTACTTAAACTCAGCAGCTTTCAACAGGACTGCCTCCCCTCTCATGTTAAGATACACGTATACATATACACAGCACTCTTTTTCTGACACCGTCCCCTTGGCTTTCCTTCTGTACCTACACTACAGTGTTCCTGGTTAGTCTCCAGTATATGCTCATCTCTCATCCTTCACTGTTCTGCCCTAAGCTGTCTTCTCTGCTTCCTCTCTTGTGAACACCTCATCTGTGCCCATGGTTTCAATCACCAAATGTTAATACGTGCCCAAATCAATAATCCCAACCAAAACTCTTGAGACACAAACTAGTTGATCCAATTACCTAGTGCACATCCCTATTTGTTTCAGAGCCACAAAGCACAGCATGTGTAAAACCAAATTCTTGACCCACCACCTCAGTATGCTCCTTCCCTAATGCTTCTTTGTCAGTGAATTTCATCATCGACCAGTCAGTCCCTAAGTCAGTCATCAAAGGCACTAGCTTCTCCCTCAACCACCATGTATGATACTATTCAATCTTTGGGGCTTTTCCCCTCCATATCCACTGTCACCCCTAGATCCAAACAATCATCATCTTTCAATTGCCCCTTGTTCCCAGTCTTTCCCTTTTGAAAGACACTCTTTATCCCTCATTCTCACCTCCCAACAGACAGGGTGAATTTACCAAAATGCAAATATGATCATATTACTCTTACTTAAACCCTTTTGTCTCTCAATAACATTAGGATAAAACCAAACTCATTAACAAGGCTTATAAAACCCTTCCCTACATGACATTCATGTATCCTCCGGCCTCCAGCTCTCCCCTCTTCCTGCCTCAAACTTAAGGTTGCTGACACACTGAATTTCTTCTGATTCCTGAAATACGTCATTCCTTTCTTTTCTCTTGAGGCTTTTGTGTAGACTCTTCCTTCTACCTAGAAAACGTGTCTTTTTCTTCCCTTTCAGCTCTCAGTTGAGACAAAAACTAATTGTCCTTAATGTATTTTGAGTAACTTCTATGTATAAATCCTTATTCTATAACATTTTGCATGTATTAACTTCCTTAATTCTCATAACAGCTCTCTGTATTATTATCATCACCATTTTACAATGAGGAATGTGAAAAACAGTCAAGACACTGCCCAAACCAGAAAGGCAGGAACTGGCAAAGCCAACATTTGATCTTCTGCAGCAGAGCCAATGATTTGGGGCATTATGCTTAAAAATCATTTTCCTTATTTGGACTTGTACTGTCTCTGCTCCACGGCCCTTAAGCCAGACTAGGTTTGTTGCTCCTGACCTATCTCCTGATGTCATGTCTCTTCTGCCCCCACTACCAAAGCACTTACTTAAGTCACTGCCTTTTAATTTTCTTCCCAGCTACACTATCTAGTTTTCAAGGGTAGATGTCACACTTATTAAAGGAATGAATGAATGAGTGAACAAAGGAGCACCATTAATGCTCTACATCCATTCGGCATTTGTTAGAGTTCTGAGACTTCAGGCAGAGGCCTTATCCATATTTTCAGCACTTCCTTTTCACAATTTGTGAAATTAGAATTATGTATTTCCTCTTAAGAACAGCCAATTAATAATCATTTGTATCTTTCACAAGTCAACATGTTTGCCTCAACAGCCCCAAGGAGTTAGAAATGGTCTCCAAGTCTTTTCTTGCTCTGCACATGGTGGTGTTTATTGGGCAATGTCTATCAGAGGCAGGATTCCTCTTTGTACAAAGTAGCTGGCACAGCTATGATTGGAGGCCTGAATTTTCTTCCATCTTTCACATTGCTTTCTTATTGTTTTCCCTAGAATGAATTTTCCGATAAATCAATATTTTAAAATGATGCTAGTATCCCTGAGCAAGCCTATCAATGCATATTTAATTGATCCTAATAGTAAAACTATTAAAATGAAATGGACAAATGCTACTCCTTTAAGAGTTCTATATATTAGTTAACTTTTTGCTCTCCTGGGAAACCACCTACGACCTTTAGTATTTTTTTCCTATGGCAAAATTAATTCTGTAATATCAACAACAGAGTTAGATATCGACTCACAAAACACAATCTTGTAAATTGAAATCTGTTTCTATTGGCCTTCAAAACATGCCCATAAATACATGGAAAAGAAAAAAGTCACAGGGAAGAATAAGTTGGGATTTATGGGATGGATGAACATCCTTAAGAGGGTACATGATTATCATTAAGGTATAAACCTGTAGTATGTATTGCAGAAGTCAAGCAGGCTTCAAGGCTACAGCAAAAAATCTCTGATTAACTTGAACAGGTTATTTAAGCCCCTTGATACATTTTTCCTATAAAATATGACTAATCACATTGATCAATTATGATAAGGATTAAATTGATAAATGTGCCTACACTTAGGAAAAGTTGAATAGATTCTAATTTATTAATGTTAATATGAATAGATATTAATTTGTTAACAAAATTTTCTGCCTTAAAAAGCATTACTATGCAAGTATTTTTTCAAGGTAAAATTTATGGAATAGGTAAAATGACTATTATAGGTAACATGTATTTAGCACTGAGTATATGGTAGTCACTGACCATACACTCCTTTTATCCATTCACTCATTAACTCCTCACAACAGCTCTGGGAGAGAAGGATTATTATTATTCCCATATAGAGAAGTTAGTAAGGGGTGGAATTGCTGATTCAAACCCAGAAAGTCTAACTTGAGATTAATTGTACTCTACATCCCTGATTTTAAAATATGTTGGCCATATCATTGGTCAATGACTAGGAGATGCGTGGCCAATGTAATGTTGGAGATGAAGAACAGGCAGTTTAGTAGAAACTGAAGCAACTGTGAACTAAGAGGGTAGAAGTAAAATGAGGACCTTAAAGATGTCTGTGTTGTTTCCCAAAGGCAATCACATCATATATCTCTATGACATATCTGTATTTTTACCTGCAGAAGAAGAATAAATCAATAACAGAAAAGCTTGATCATCCTTGAACCTCATTAAAAGAGGCAGTTGTATCTTCTGGAAATAGAAATTTGCATTGAAGAAGCAATATAAAATTCCCAGAGATATCTTGTGTATTGTCATAAGGGTGACTCTTCAGCAGATAGTCAAAATTCAGAGGAAGATTTTTTTTCATTAAAAAGTATTATTTGAAGGGAAGCTGTGTCCTTCGTAGTAAATGCTTTTTGAGAAAGTGTGAAAAAATCATGAGTGTCATAGAACATATCAGACCTAAGTGGTTTTCTTATTTTTTTTTTCCTCCACTTAAAGGTTAAAGAAAGAAGATGACCATATTAATAAAAGGACAAAAATGACCACCAGATGGAAACAACTAAATTTTTTTCACCTTCAAATTAAACTGTCATTTCAAAACTGTTGCTGTCGTTTAAGTTGAAAAGTAAAGAATTAATATGTTCATGAAAAAACAGGTGAGCCAGGTGCATAGGAGAAATAGTTGGCTACAACAAACCTCTCTATCAGGAAAAAAAAAAAATTAACCAGCTGTGTAAATAAAGCATTCTTTCTAAATGTCAGTATCTATCTAAAATTTTACTTTCTTTCAGATGACATAATGTAGAAGAAATGACTTGGGAAAATACAAAGAACTGTACAAATACAACTTATTAGTGTAATTATTTGTAATCAGCTGGCTTTCTATAATATGATTTAATGAAAATAAAATATGCCTTAAAAATTATATAAAGCTTGAGTGACCAGAAAAAAAAATTATCCCAGAAGGATTTAAATACTGTAGAATGTTCTATGATGTTCACTGCATCTTCTTTGTATTGTTAAACAACTCAAAAATAAGGAAATGTACTAAAGCAAAAACATCTAAAAATATGTAAGCATGCAAAAAATGTTATTGATATTGAAAAACTCATTTAAAAAGTATAACAAGGGACACCTGGTTGGCTCAGTTGGTTAAGCAGCTGACTCTTGATTTTAGCTCAGGTCATAATCTCAGGGCCCTAAGATCAGGCTCCACCCTCAAGAGTTGGCTTGAGATTCTCTCTTTCTCCCTCTGCTCGACATGTGCACAAGCGCGCGTGCACTCTCTCTCTCTCTCTCTCTCATAATCATGTGGCACCTGGGTGGCTCAGTTGGTTAAGCATCTGTCTTTGGCCCAGGTCATGATCTCAGTGTCCTGGGATCAAGCCCCACATCAGGCTCAGCAGGGAGGCTGCTTCTCCCTCTCCCCCACTCATGCTCTCTTTTGCTATCTCTGTTTCAAATCAATCAATAAAATCTTTTAAATAAATAAATTAAATAATCATTTTTCCAAAAAGTATAACAGGCTGTGCTTAACTCCTAGTATTGCAATTTAAAAAATTGTAATGATCTCTAATCATAAATTATGCAAAGAATATAGTTCTGAGTTATAAGGGGAGTAATAGCACAACATACTAAAGACTTACTTAAGGATGTGAGGAAATATTCTAAATACTCTATGTCCTTTATCCTATTAAAACACCACCTAAATACCAATATCCAAGTTTTCTTTTCTCTCCAACTCCCTTTATCTTGCTATATATGGAAATATAAAGTCATCTCAATTTCCCTGGACTGGCACTAGAGTTATCTGGTTTTTCTCTTTGCTATTGATCTTTTCTTTAAAATTTCTATCTGGTCCTGCCATTCTACCTACACCAGTCTACTTTGTATTCTCATTTCCTCCCATCGGCACTGCAGTGGTGGGTCCTGGCTAGAGAGGACTTCCTTAGCTTCCTTTTCCTAATATGTGCTTGAAATGCTTAAATTCTGTATTCCAAAACTTCAGGGGGCGCATGGGTGGCTCAGTTCCTTAAGTGTCTGGCTTTTGATTTTGGCACAGGTCATGATCTCAGGGTCATGAAATCAAGCCCATTGGTGGGCTCTGTGCTCGGTGAGAAGTATGCTTGAGATTCTCTCTCCCCCCTTTCTCTAAATTAAATCATCACTTTTTAAAAAATTAAAAAATAAAACCTCAGTTGCTTGCTGAAAATCCTGTTTATTCCCCTGCTTTCAATTTACCATTTCATACCACACTACTTTCACTGACCTCTCAGTGCCATTCCTCCTCTACAAAATATGCTCTTCTCTAAACCACACACACACAATCTCTCTCTCTCTCTCACACACACACACGCACATACACACAGCCAAACCCCAAACAAACCTTCCTACTAATTAGCAAATTTAACATGTATTTTCTAAGCTTATCCCTTAGCTGGAGCCCACCTTTCAAAACTCAGCTATGCTGATTTCTGCTTTGTGGAAAATCATTCCTATTTCTAGCCCTTCTTCATCTTCTTTGTCTCCTACCTCCTCTGAGACATCTTTCTTTTGCTCTTGGGACACCTTCTAGACTGGCTATTGGAATAGAAGTTCTTTAGTATATGACTCCATATTTTTAGTACCATAGAACATAAAAAGGTGCTCAATCATTTGTGTTAAATGTAGGTAGAAGAGAAGAGATACATTGAGTAAGGAAAAAATGAGTAGGCTACCATCCTCAGGCTCCATTAACTGAAGTTTCTTTTTCAATACATATATTAATGTGTCAGCGAAGTGAACCCTGTAACGTTAAACCAATGTCTTATTTTAACTTCAAATAGCAAACACCTCTTTAAAAAAAAGCTTCTTACATTCCAGCATAACATGATTATTGTGTATACATAATATACATACATATGTATATTATGTATACATACACACACACACACACACACACACACACACCCTCAGAAGGAGAAAACTATCCCTGTGGCAAACAATCTACAAGCCTCTGTCCACAATCACATTCATTGGGAAGGTTAAAAAATTAAAAAAAAAAAAAAACAACTTTGACATTCTTCTTTATTCCAATACAGTTTGCATGGCATGGCATCAAAAAGCATTAAAATTTGCTCAATGAATGATTTACTATTATGAAGCTTTAGCTCAGTTCTTATCCAAGGTAAAGTATGAATTTTAAAATCTTTCTTTTGTAAATCTATTAACACAAGTCAGACAAACTATATAATTCAGGCACCCAATTCTACTTGGGGTACCGAGACCTATGCTGGAGAGGGAATTTAAAGTGTGTTGATCTCTATGACCTCCGATCAAATAAGTATAGCTCCATTCCTGGAAAGGCCCCTTCTCTAGATTTCTGAGAATCTACTAGCTAGACTAACTGCACAATCCATGTGCTTGAGTTTCCTCCCTTTCCAAACGCATTAAGAATGAAGAATTTAAACAGTAGGACATTTTGTAATTTATAGTAAATATAAAATTGCATTGAAGTTGTAAGTACACTAGACATATTCCTAAAATTTCATGTGTCCTAAAGATGAAAATCAGCGCAAAGATATATGTAATCCACCAATGGAAAAATAATAAAGTCAAAGGTAATACGAAATAATTTTGGAAGCATAAACACAAGACAAATATTAATGCAATACATATTATGGGCTATCCGTGATCTCTTTCATAACTCTAGTTGGCTTTTTCCCAAAGTATTAAAATGTCAAAATAGCCCAAAGTTATATTGGATATGTATTACTTGTACCTATAGTATAGCATGAATTATACACTTGCAAGGTATCCACGTAACCCTTACATAGCATGTGTATCAAATGCATTCCAAATTAAGTACCAAGAATACTGTCTACCAAGAATTTTATACATTTAATTGTATTCTCACTCTATTCTCCCCTTTATTTCTGCTCACCATACCCAGTATTCTACTATGCTTATGGGCAGCCTTTCATTGTTCTTTGTATGTCCTTGTGACATCTATATCATTTTAATGTATGTGCATTTTGGTATCTATAAATGCCATTATGGTATAGATCTCATTCTGTTTCATATCTTTTCATGCAGTGTTATTTTTTCCATACTTATTCATAATGCCATGAATACATAAAATCTATTCCTTCTCAAAACAGCATATTTTTCTTCGGAAACATTTTTCATTCCTTATCTATCCATTCCCACTGATGGGCCTCAGACTGCTTCCAATATCTTGCCAGGATAAACGAAGCTCCCGAGACTATTCTTATGCATATCTCTTGTCGAAGACCAAATTCAAAGGTAACTCTCAATGACCTACGTATGCCCTTGCAGAACATCCTCTGAAATGTAACAGAATCTACGAACATGATAGAATTTTACTCCTGTGATTAAATTACATTCTAATAGAGTGAAGGGATTTTGCATATGTAGCTAAGGTCTCAAATTAGTTGGTTTTGGGGAGTTAAGCAAATAGGAGATTATCCTGAGTAGGTCTGACCTAATAGGATAAAAGCCCTAAAAAGTAATTCTCCTACTAGCTTTGAAGAACCAAGATGCTATGGGTTTTACAGCTGTGAGGAAATCAAGTCTGCCAATAACCACCTGATCTTGGAAAAGAACCTCAAGTATCAGATAAGACCACAGCCCCAGATGGTATCTGAATTGCAGCCTCGTGAGACACTAAGATCCAACTAAGCCAAACCCAGACTTCTAACCCACATAACATGTTTGTTGTTTGAGACCTTTAAGATAGTGGTAATTTGAGGAGTTAAGATGGTGGAGGAGTAGGGGACCCCTTTTTCAGCCGGTCCCCTGAGTCGACTTGGATATGTACCAGACCAGCCTGAACACCCACGGAACCAGCCTGAGACGCAGGAAGACGCATCTGGATCTCTACAAATGAACATCTCCAGCGCTGAGTATTGAGGTACGAAGCGGGGAGCCATGAAACCGCGCACAGATATTGGAAGATAAATGGAAGGGGGAGGGAGCCGCCGCGTTCGGGTGCCAGGAAGCGGTAGCCACCTGCACGGGGGAGTGGGCAGACTCACCAACCGGCACCCCAGAGAGAGCAGACTGAGACCGGTGAGCAGGGGAATGCTTGCGACCAGACTGAGACCGGGAGCCTCCGGAGCGTGCGCCGGGCGGCTGGCTGCTGGCGGCGTTAGAAACACAAAGGACAGAGACGCGCCGGCCCTGGAAGTGAAGGCAGGGACGCTGGGTGTGGGGCGCACATCCCGGGACGCTGCAGGGTTGAGCAACACCAACAGTAACAGAGTGAAAGTGGCCAGAACATCAATGGAGAATGGTCTGCGATCCCTCTGTTCTGAGACAGAGGCTGAGATTCGGCCACTGCTGCTCTGACTCTCAGAAGAGGCACAACAAACCGCCAGGAAAGCCGCCAGAGAACAAAAGCCTGGAAATACCGGCTCACAGTGTGCCCATCCCCAGCCCCCCTTGCAGGGGACACGTAGACTCTACCCAAACAGGGTTGCCTGAGTATTGGCACAGCAGGCCCCTCCCCCAGAACACAGAAGGCAGGCTGAAAAATCAAGATGCCCACATCCCTAAGATCCCTATAAAACAAGGGCGCACGGCCTGGGTCCCGGTCAATAATTTGGGCTCTGGACAACCCCGCAACCTCTCCTCATCAGAATGATGAGAAGGAGAAATCCCCCACAGCAAAGAAAAGACAATAAGTCTGTGGCCTCTGCCACAGAACTAATGGATATGGATATAACCAAATTATCAGAAATGGAATTCAGAGTAACAATGGTCAAGATGATGTGTAGACTTGAAAAAAGTATTAACAAAAATGTTAATGAGAATATAGAATCTCTAGGGTGGAAATGAGAGTGAATCTGGCAGAAATTAAAAATTCTATGAGCCAAATGCAGTCAAAACTAGAGGCTCTGACGGCCAGGGTGAATTAGGCAGAAGAACGTATCAGCGAATTGGAGGATGGGTTAGTAGAAGAGAAAGCTAAAATAGAATTTGGACTCAAAAAAATCCATTCTCAAGAATGTAGGTTATGGGAGATTACTGACTCAGTGAAACGTTCCAGTGTCAGAATCATCGGCATCCCTGAGGGGGTGGAGAAAAACAGAGGTCTAGAAGAGATATTTGAACAAACTGTAGCTGAAAACTTCCCTAATCTAGCAAAGGAAACAAACATTCGTGTCCAAGAGGCAGAGAGGACCCCTCCCAAGCTCAACCATGACAAACCTACGCCACGTCATGTCATAGTGCAATTCGCAAATATTAGATCCAAGGATACAGTATTGAAAGCGGCCAGGGCAAAGAAATTTCTCACGTACCAAGGCAAAGGTATCAGAATTACGTCAGACCTGTCTACACAGACCTGGAATGAGAGAAAGGGTTGGGGGGGGGGCATTTTTAAATCTCTTTCAGAGAAAAACATGCAGCCAAGGATCCTTTATCCAGCAAGGCTGTCATTCAGAATTGATGGAGAAATAAAGACCTTCCAGAATCAGCAGTCATTGACCAATTTCATAACCATGAAACCAGCCCTACGGGAGATATTAAGGGGGGTTCTATAAAAGTAAAAAGGCTCCAAGAGTGGTACAGAACAGAAAGTCACAATCTACAGAAACAAAGACTTTACTGGCAACATGGCATCATTAAAATCATATCTCTCAAATCAGTCTCAATGTAAATGGCCTAAATGCTCCCATAATGCCATAGGGTTGCAGATTGTATAAAAAGATATGACCCATCCATTTGCTGTCTACAAGAGACTCATTTTTAACCTAAAGATATATTCAAACTGAAAGTAAAGGGATGGAATATCATCTTTCACGCCAATGGACCTCAAAAGAAAGCTGGGGTAGCAATTCTCATATCAGACAGATTGGATTTTAAACTAAAGACTATAGTTAGAGACACAGAAGGGCACTATATTATTCTTAAAGGATGTATCCAACAAGTGGATATGACAATTATATATGCCCCCAACAGGGAAGCAGCAAGATACACAAGCCAACTCTTAACCACAATAAAGAGACATATAGATAAAAATATGTTAATAGTAGGGGACCTCAACACTCCAGTATCAGCAATAGACAGATCACCTAAGCAAGAAAGAAACAAGAGCATGGAATGTCATACTCGACGAGTTGGACCTCATAGATATATATAGAACACTATACCCCAGAACCAAAGAATACTCATTCTATTCTAATGCCCATGGAACATTCTCAAGAATAGACCATGTTCTGGGACACAAAACAGGTCTCAACCGATACCAAAAGATTGAAATTATCCCCTGCATATTCTCAGACCACAACGCTTTGAAATTGGAACTCAACCACAAGGAAAAAATTGGAAGAAACTCGAACACTTGGAGACTAAGAACATCCTGCTCAGGAATGACTCGATAAACCAGGAAATCAAAAATCAATTTAAACAATTTATGGAGACCAACGAGAATGAAAATACAACAGTCCAAAACCTATGGGATACTGCAAAAGCAGTCCTAAGGGGGAAATACATAGCCATCCAAGCCTCACTCAAAAGAATACAAAAATCTAAAATGCAGTTTTTATATTCTCACCTCAAGAGGCTGGAACAGCAACAGAGGGACAGGCCTAATCCACGCACGAGGAAGCAGTTGACCAAGATTAGAGCAAAAATCAATGAATTAGAAACCAGGAGTACAGTAGAGCAGATCAACAGAACTAGAAGCTGGTTCTTTGAGATAATTAATAAAACTGACAGACCACTGGCAAGACTTATCCAAAAGAATAGAGAAAGGACCCAAATTAATAAAATTATGAATGAAAAAGGAGAGGTCACAACCAACACCAATGAAATTGGAAGGATTATTAGAAACTTTTATCAACAGCTTTATGCCAATAAATTAAGCAATCTGGAAGAGATGGAGGACTTCTTGGAATCCTATAAACTACCAAGACTGAAACAGGAAGAAATTGATTTTTTTAAACAGGCCAATTAATTATGAA
This sequence comes from Ursus americanus, assembly GCF_024610735.1. Taxonomy (NCBI): domain Eukaryota; kingdom Metazoa; phylum Chordata; class Mammalia; order Carnivora; family Ursidae; genus Ursus; species Ursus americanus. The sequence goes on along the minus strand of NC_142136.1, from coordinate 17,026,981 downwards.
GAGATTGAAACAGTGATAAACAACCTTCCAAAAAACAAAACTCCAGGCCCGGACTGTTTTCCTGGGGAATTCTACCAATCATTCAAAGAAGAAATAATACCTATTCTCCTAAAGCTATTTCAAAAAATAGAAACAGAAGGAAAGCTACCAAACTCATTCTATGAGGCCAATATTACCTTGATCCCCAAACCAGGCAAAGACCTCATCAAAAAGGAGAATTACAGACTGATTTCCCTAATGAATATGGATGCCAAAATCCTCAACAAGATCTGGCTAATAGAATCCAACAGTACATTAAAAGGATTATCCATCATGACCAAGTGGGATTCACCCCTGGGATGCAAGGGTGGTTCAAATTTGCAAGTCGATCAGAGTCTTAGATTTTATCCAGAAAGAAAAATTTAAAAATCATATGATTATTTCAATAGATGCAGAAAAAGCATTTGACAAAATACAGCATCCTTTCCTGATTAAAACCCTTCAGAGTGTAGGGATAGAGGGTACATTCCTCAATCTCATAAAAACCATCTATAAAAAGCCTACAGCAAATATCATTCTCAATGGTGAAAAGCTGGAAGCCTTTCTCTTAAGATCAGGAACACGACAAGGATGCCCACTCTCACCACTATTATTCAGCATAGTACTAGAAATCCTTGCAACAGCAATCAGACAAAAAAAGGGATAAAATGTATCCAAATTGGCAAAGAAGAAGTCAAACTGTCTCTCTTTGCAGATGACATGATACTCTATATGGAAAACCCAAAGAATCCACTCCCAAACTATTAGAAGTTATAGAGCAATTCAGTAATGTGGCGGGATACAAAATCAATGCTCAGAAATCAGTTGCATTTCTATACATGAATAATGAGACTGAAGAAAGAGAAATTAGGGAACCATCCCATTTACAATAGCACTAAAAACCATATGTTACCTTGGAATTAACTTAATCAGAGACGTAAAGGATCTATATTCTAGAAACTATAAATCACTCTTGAAAGACATTGAGGAAGACACAAAAAGATGAAAAAAATTTCCATGCTCATGGATCAGAAGAATTAACATAGTTAAAATGTCCATGCTACCCAGAGCAATCTACACTCTCAATGCTATCCCGATCCAAATACCAAGGACATTTTTCAAAGAACTGGAAAAAATAGTCCTTAAATTTGTATGGAACCAGAAAAGGCCCCGAATTGCCAAGGAACTGTTGAAAAGGAAAAACAAAGCTGGGGGCATCACAATGCCGGATTTCGAGTTGTACTACAAAGCTCTGATCACAAAGACAGCATGGTACTGGCACAAAAACAGACACATAGACCAATGGAACAGAACAGAGAACCCAGAAATGGACCCTCGGCTCTTTGGGTAACTAATCTTTGATAAAGCAGGAAAAAACATACGGTGGAAAAAAGACAGTCTCTTCAATAAATGGTGCTGGGAAAATTGGACAGCTACATGCAAAAGAATGAAACTTGACCACTCTCTCACACCATACACAAAGATAAACTCCAAATGGATGAAAGACCTCGATGTGAGACAGGAATCCATCAAAATCCTAGAGAAGAACATAGGCGACTTCGGCCAAAGCAACTTTTTTCATGATACATCTCCAAAGGCAAGAGAAACAAAAGATAAAATGACCTTGTGGGACTTCATCAAGATAAAAAGCTTCTGCACAGCCAAGGAAACAGTCAAAAAAACTAAGAGGCAGCCCACGGAATGGGAGAAGATATTTGCAAATGATACTACAGATAAAAAACTGGTATCCAAGATCTACAAAGAACTTCTCAAACTCAATATGCGAGAAACAAATAAACAAATCATAAAATGGGCAGAAGATATGAACAGACACTTTTCCAATGATGACATACAAATGGCTAACAGACACGTGAAAAAATGTTCAAAATCATTAGCCATCAGGGAAATTCAAATCAAAACCACACTAAGATACCACCTTATGCCAGTTAGAATGGCAAAAATAGACAAGGCAAGAAACAACAATTGCTGAAGAGGATGTGGAGAAAGGGGATCCCTCCTACATTGTTGGTGGGAATGCAAGTTGGTACAGCCACTCTGGAAAACAGTGTGGAGGTCCCTTAAAAAGCTAAAAATTGAGCTACCCTATGACCCAGCCATTGCACTACTGGGTATTTACCCCAAAGATACAGACATAGTGAAGAGAAGGGCCATATGCACCCCAATGTTCATAGCAGGATTGTCCACAATAGCTAAATCGTGGAAGGAACTGAGATGCCCTTCAACAAATGACTGGATTAAGAAGTTGTGGTCCATATATACAATGGAATATTACTCAGCTATCAGAAAGAACGAGTTCTCAACATTTGCTGCAACATGGACGGCACTGGAGGAGATAATGCTAAGTGAAATAAGTCAAGCAGAGAAAAACAATTATCATATGATTTCTCTCATCTATGGAACATAAGAACTAGGAAGATCAGTAGGGGAAGAAAGGGACAAAGAAAGGGGGAGTAATCAGAAAGGGGAATGAAGCATGAAAGACTATGGACTCTGAGAAACAAACTGAGGGCTTCAGAGGAGAGAGGGGTGGGGGAATGGGCTAGGCTGGTGATGGGTAGTAAGGAGGGCATGTATTGCATGGTGCACTGGGTGTTATACGCAACTAATGAATCATCTAACTTTACATCAAAAACCAGGGATGTACTGTATGGTGACTAACATAATAAAAAAACATTAAAAAAAAAAAAAAAAGATAGTGGTAATTTGTTCCACAATAGAAAACCAGTATTTCCTGTTGGACAGGTTTGAGGATCTCCTTAGGATATATCCCAAAGGACAGAATTTCTGAGTCAGTAGGTACATGTATACTCAACTTGACCTTTGCCATCTGAGGGTACTTATATTGTAACATTTCTGTGTACACTTTAATTACTGCCACCATAACTGGTATAAAAATCTATCTTATTGGGGCACCTGGGTGGCTCAATGGGTTAAGCGTCTGCCTTCTGCTTAGGTCATGATCCATGTCAGGCTTCCTGCTCAGCAGGGAGTCTGCTTCTCCCTCTCCCTCTGCTGCTCCCCCTGCTTGTGTGCTCTCACTCACATGCTGTCAAATAAATAAATACAATCTTAAAAAAAAAATCTATCTTATTGATGTTCTGTGTTTCTCGTATTGCTAGTGAGTTTAGGCAACTTTCATTTGCTTGTTTCATGTCCTTATTGTTTTGAATTCCTCTTCTGTAGGCCAGTTCATATTCTTGGCCTCTTTTCTACAAGTTTTGCTGAATTTCTATACTCTCATTCTCATCAGTCCTAGATATTTCAAATATTCTTTTCATACCTGTCATCTATCTATATTTGTTTTCAAGTTAACTTGTTGGAGTTAATAAATTTAATGTCATAAAATTAATATTTTTCCTTCACTTTGAAAATCAATAGTGAATCTATTAGTGAAACTTATTTGAGTACATGTCTGTGTAGGCCTAATAAGTCTGGTGTCTCCTCCATCTAAAAACGTATTTAGTGGGAGACAGGAAGCAGACACAGGAGGAATGCGAAGAGCAAGCTAGATATTATTCAGCTTCTGACATTCGAGAGTAGAATTTTGCATCCAGACAGCAGCAGCCTTTCAAGACAAGACCATCAAAAGAGAATGTTTTAAAAATTATATTCTGTGCTACCATTTGACACATAATGGCTAATACTGGATGTTTTAGAATCTGAACTATCCTCAAGTGTAGCAAGAATATCTCTGGATACCATTTAGTCTTATTTATTAGGTTGGAAGAAAGAGGTCATGACCTAGAAGAAAAGCTCACTACTTTTTGGCCTGTGAGATTCTGGTAAATGATGGGAGAAAAAGAATAGATCAGGGGTGTTTTACAGTTTTCCAGCTCTGAGTCGTAAGACAGAGAAAGGGAGTAACTTTAACAACAGAAACTACCTTGTTCCCACTGCAGTTTGAGGCTTTGGGAATGAATCGCTTTGTGTCCCAACCTAGGTACATCAGGGACAGTAGTTGGTACAATGTCTTCTTTTTTTTTTAAGATTTATTTATTTGAGGAAGACAAAGAGTATGCAAGTAGGGGGAGGGGCAGAGGGGAAGAATCTCAAGCAGACTCCCCACTAAGTGGGGAGCCCACTCAGGGCTGGATCCCATGACCCATGAGATCAGGACCTGAGCCCAAACCAAGAATCAGACGTTTAACCAACTGAGCCACCCAGGCACCCTGTCTTTACTTTTCTAAAGTCATCTTGTTCCTGAAACAGATTTGGAACCTATATTAGCTGAGAACACTGAGTGGGAAGTCAGTAGAGACTGCAGCATAGACATGGAGGCTGCAGAACAGACCTCCAGGAAAAAAACTATGGGAGACAAAGACGGAAATGAGGGGGGTTGAGTAAACCACAGATTTTTTTTTTTTTAAGATTTTATTTATTTATTCAACAGAGATAGAGACAGCCAGCGAGAGAGGGAACACAAGCAGGGGGAGTGGGAGAGGAAGAAGCAGGCTCATAGCGGAAGAGCCTGATGTGGGGCTCGATCCCATAACGGCGGGATCACGCCCTGAGCCGAAGGCAGACGCTCAACCGCTGTGCCACCCAGGCGCCCCTAAACCACAGATTTTTAAGGAAACTGAAGGAAGAGAGAGGGAAAGATGAGAGTCCAAGTTCCCTTGACCATTGCCAGGTAGAAGAAACACAAAAGACCTTGGAGTTGCTACAAGACACCACACTTGAGGACTTCAACTCTTCCCCATTATATAAGATATACGTATCCTACCAACCACAGAGACAAATCTTAAGGAAAAAAGCACAGGAAGCTCACAACTGAGACTGAATATTCTCATCCAAGAGAAACTAAACTCAACCAAATAAGACCGTTAAAGTTAATGTTAACTCTCCACCCTACTCCACCACATTTCCACACCAGCTGCTGGAGGCTTGAAAGGAAGACTAGGTTGGTTACAGACAAAATAAAGAAGCTGCTTTTTTCCCCTTGCACATCTGCGTGGCAGTGTGACTTAAACATTCCACTCTGTTTCATATAAATATAAGGCTACTCAAAGATTGTGACTGCTCAGTATTAAAAATACCTTTGTTTCACTTAGTTATTTAAAATTAGCTGTTCATACCAATGTCGTCTTTCATGAGGTCAGTTAAATCATATTTGAAATTGCCAGATGTTTCACCCTATGTTGACATGTTTGCCCAGTTGCATGCAAAACATCTGGCTGACTGGCTAAACTTTGCACTTTTTTACTGTATGTTTGATGTGATATAGACTCAGTCTAACACTTACAAACATCACAATATAATCCGACACAGCTGTGAATCATCTAACCCTGCTTTGGATCCCCTGGACCTCCATTTATCTTCTGACGATCTTTGCTGGAGCATGACCGTGCACAGTAGGAAAACTCAGCTCAGCTCTTAACATACATTGGAATGATCCTAGCGCCCTGGGCGGAACTTTGTGAAGATGAGAATAGTATGCCACCTCACATTCAAAGACGTCCACTAAAAACTTCGCAAGTATGGCATTCAATTAAAATGCACCCTCAGAAGACATTCACTGGGGCAGATGTACTCTGAAGCATCACCTCCTAATTTAGTCCGGGAATATAAGTGAGAAACGGAAAGAGATATAAATATAAATCTAGACAAACTAGACTAGACTTACAGACATGCCCAGAAGAAACTACAAATGCCCATATGTACCTCAGAGTCTATATCGAGAAGACTGAAAGTGATTCATCGCATTGTCAGGGCACACTTTCTGAAACAGGAATCATTTTACTTTAGTGTGTGATGGGGGAAGTAGTTCTGGAATATGGTTTGGTCAGATGTAACAAGTTATTACCATCAAAGTTCCAGCTCACGTGATCATCATGAAGTATTATTTCAAAGTAAGACATTTATTTAAATGGCATTTTTTAATTTCAAAAGATATCTGACTAGTTACTGAAATAAAGTTTCATATGTTTTATTCTAAATCTGCTCAATATAGATATGGCATGAAATCTCAAGTTCAATAGTATATCTTGTTTTGCTAGAGCATGGATTTGATAGAATAAAATGCATATGACAACATCCCCAGGTCTTATATTAGTAAATAAATACAGTTTTTAATGGAGAAACTTTAATATCATGATACTTTCACTCATCGCTGCCTCTAGAACTAAATGTCTTTGAGTAATTCAAATATAAAATATATTGACAATACAAAAAATCATATAAAATATTACAGTGCTTTAGATTCTGAATGGATGCCACTTTTTAAAGTTGTCTATCATTAGAATCAAGTCTCTGGTACTTGGCTTTTTATTTTATTTATTTATGTATTTATTTTACATCTTCCTGATTTTTTTTTAGAAAAAATATTAAGGAAAATAATTATTAAAGTGAGAAAAGATTGATAAGCAGTATAAAAACTGTGTTTTCTCGTTTTGTTTTTTACTTAGGCATTTGCAGTTATACAGTATAAATCTGTCCAATTCCTAAAATTTTTACATTATTTTTATGGACTGCTTCTAATACAAGTTAAGATTTTTGGTTCAATCCAAGATATACAGGATAAGAGTCATTTAGGCAATTGGAGGCATTAAGTGTAATGTAAAAAACGAGTCAAGAAAATTTGAACTGAGGCTCTCATGACCTCGTAACTACCAGAATAGCCATTGTTTCTAATTGAATATGCAACTGCCCCACCATATTTGATTAATGATGTGTACTGGTATAAATGTCCTTGGCTGTGTCATCATTCCCATCTTACATCTTAAATCAAATTAATCATTTTCTATGTTCCTTTTCCATGTTTCATCTCTAGGTTAAGATTGGTCTACATAAGCCAAAAATAAATTGAAATAGGATGTGCTGGAAATGTTTGATGCATATCCTTGAATCCTACAAAATTCACCTCGTGATATCCTTTTACATTTTCAGATTTTTTTTGTATAGGTGATCTTAGAGGCTTGGTTCACATGACCTACCCAGTCAGAAGCTCATAGATCAATGGTCCAGCAATTAAATGTTTCTGATTATACTCTCTCAAAACAGAGACAAGAGAGCTCTCCATTGCTCACATATCCATGTCCAGAATAATAATGTGATATAAGCCACCTTCAGAAAGTCAGTATTTAAATGTATATTCAGAACACTGCTATTAAAATCAATAATCATGGGGTGCCTGGGTGGCTCAGTCGGTTAAGTTTCTGCCTTCTGCCCAGGTCATGATCCCGGGGTCCTGGGATTGAGCCCCAAGTCAGGCTCCCTGCTCAGCAGAGGGTCTGCTTCTCCCTCTGGCCCTCCCCCTGCTCGCTCTCTCTTGCTCTCATACTCTCAAATAAATAAAATCTTTAAAATAAAATAAAATCAATAATCATTTTACATGTTACTTTTTTAACACTTTATACAATCACTGTAAATGAGTTCTATTTATTGAGAATTATAAAAAGCCAGCATTTTAAGATAATTTATTTTCAGCCACACTTGGCACCCTATGAAATGGGGGGGGGGGGAACAACTTTAAGTATACAAGTATTACACAAGCTTTTAGACTATGAAATAGTAAAACATTCAAATTTCCCAAATATTAACTGCAAATAATTTTAAAATATGGTTAATTTTTTTAGGGTAAATTGAGAAAGAGTTCTGCCACAGAAGTAGAACATATTTAACTTGGAAAAAGAAAAACTGCCTTTTTACTTTTAAATAAGAGTTTTCTGTTTTAGAGCAGCGGTACTTGGCTGTTTCAGCGTAGATCTGTTTGATTACAAATCCAAAGAAAATGTTCTCAGAACAGTCTACTTGTTTGCTCTAGGCTTAGAACTTGATGTAAGCCTCATTCGGTTGGTGAAAGCTTACTTTCACAAAGATTTCATGTTCGCAAATAACACCAGGAAATGATCCCAGTGAGAAAATTATACAAAGTCGTATTCATGGCTGGGTTTGGCTTAAACTGGTAAAATGATGATACTGAACTGTTGCTGTGTATGAGATGTACAGCGGAGTTTAATTGCTCTAAATTAAGGTAAATCACCATTCTTAGATCTACTCTGTGAGTCTTTTCATGCTACTTTTTCTTTCTTTTTTTACTGAGGACGTAAGTATTATTTCAAAATTATTTATTCCAAAGAGTCTAATTCAAATAGACCTTTTGGGGCCATAATATTTCATTACAGGATTAATGCCATGTCCACTCTGAGTTCCATGAGCTCAATGAACTTAGAAACCTCCTTTTATTCGTCTTTGTATTCAAAAAAATGATCCAGACAACTTTTCATTTAGATGCTTGTTGAATTCTTTATTTAAATTCAATTAGCCAACTTATAGTGCATCATTAGTTTCAGATGTAGTGCTCAATAATTTATCAGTTTCAGATAACATCTAGTGCTCATTACATCACATGCCTTCTTTAGTGCCCATAACTAATTACCCCATCCTCCCACACCTCCCCTCCAGCAACCGTCAGTCTGTTTCCTATAGTTAAGAGTCTCTTGTGGTTTTTATCCCTCTCTGAGGGCTTTCCATTCTTTTTACCCTCCCTTCCCCTACAGTCCTCTGTCCTGTTTCTTATATCCCACATATGAGTGAAACCATATAATTATCTTTCTCTGGTTGACTTACTTCACTCAGCATATTACCCTCCAGTTCCATCCACATCTTTTCTGATGACTAATATTCCATTGTGTATATATATACCACATCTTCTTTACCCATTTTTCTGTCGATGGGCATCTTGGCTCTTTCCACAGTTTAGCTATTGTGGAGATTGCTGTATAAACATCGGGGTGCATGTGCCCCTTCGGATCACTACATTTGTATCTTTGGGGTAAATACCTAGTGCAATTGCATTAGTGTCATAGGGTAACTCTATTTTTAACTTCTTGAGGAACCTCCATACTGTTTTTCAGAGTGGCTGTGTCAGCTTGCATTTCCACCAACAGTATAAGAGGGTTTCCCTTTCTTCACATCCTCACCAAAAATTTCTGCTTCCTGTCTTGTTAATTTTAGCCATTCTGACTGGTGTGAGGTGAGATCTCATGTGGGTTTGATTTGTATTTCCGTGATGCGAAGTGATATGGAGCATTTTTTCATGTGTCTGTTGGCCATTTGTATGTCTTCTTTGGAGAAATGTCTATTCATGTCTTCTGCCCACTTCTTGACTGAATTATTTGTTCTTTTGGGGGTTGAGTGTGATAAGTTCTTTGTAGATCTTGGATACTAGCCCTTTATCTGATATATCATTTGCAAATATCTTCTCCCATTCTGTAGGTTGCCTTTTAGTTTTGTTGACTGTTTCCTTTGCTGTGCAGAAGATTTTTATGCTTGTTAAATTATTAATTGACTTTAGTAGTCTTTATGTCAAGAAGGCATAGAATCATGGAGATGAAGTTTACAATAATCCAGACTTTTGGAGTTGCAAGTAGCCAAAAATACAACTAAAACTACTTTAAGTCAATAAGGAAATTAGTGATTTCATGTAATTGAACACCCCATGAGTATGTCTGACTTCAGACATGCCTGGATCCAGGAATTCCAATGATGTCACCTGAATACTCTTTATATTTCTAAGGTATGATTCTTTTTACCTATTGATCTCTTTCCCACTGGTAGGATGGGGAAAAAGTAGCCTCAATTAACCACCCTCCCAGCTTATATGCAAAAGTAATTGTAACTGTCTTGAGACCAGAAGCACACAAGTCCTGATGAGTACTCAGTTTGGCATTGCTTGAAACATGTGCCCATCCCTAAATCGATCACTGCCCAGGGAGATGGGCTGACAGCAATATACGTTCTACTCTTAGAACTCATCCACTCTCTACATTTTTAAATAAGGAAACTGAAGCCAGGAAGTAAATTACTTCACTGGGTGTTACACAGTAAGTTACTAGCATAGTTAGCTAAAATAATTTCAACAATGAGCTAAGCTGCATAGAAGACACAGCATTTATCTACCTTTATCAATATGATACACATGTTCAAAATATTAAAAGAGTTAAACAGGGTTTAATTTTACTGTGAGTTGTTAAAGTTCAACTTGGCATTTGTCTGAAAGTATTTCGTAAGCAACCATTTCTGTTTGGCATTTATTTGAGCATAAATAAAGATGTTAGAACTAAAAACTCTAACACAAACTACCAAGCCAATAGAATAAGTTTCCAACTAGTCCTATGATGGATTTCCTGAAGTAGGTTAAAATAAAAATATTTGTATTTTTAATCTTTCTTTTTGTACTTACACTCTAACATTAACAGACTATTGCCATCACAAGTATGTGAATAAAGTAACTAATAATAATTTATTTCATTTTCACCTGACCTAAAATCCATAGTTCTTTTGACTGCTAAGAAGTTCTACACATTTTAGTGCATATTCATCTCCTTTGACACTGCTCCCTCTCTCTCACCTCTTCATCCACCCTGATCCAAACTTCCTATGACTTGAGGGAATCAAGGTGACTTCCAAAAATACCTTCAATATAGCACAATGAAATACATTTAGTGATAAGGAAAAGGCAGCTGGGAAATTTAAACCTAGATTTGAGTTAATATAAAAATGTATTCCTTTAAAACCTATAATCTTTGAGGAAGATGAGCTAGATATTTGAATTTGAGCTTTCCAGAAGCCAATAGAAAGAGGAAAACTAGCTACGAGTCACAATATCTATACAAGCAAAAGCAAACCGATTGCCTAGGAATGTCTGTGACTATCCCCTAAGCCAAAAAGAATAGCCACAGAACACCTGATGACTACTGTAGTAGTGTGAACACAGCCTTTCCAGGTGACCGAATGACACACAAGGTGATAGCATGACATTGAAGCGTATTTCAGAAAAAGCAAATTGATGTAGAGTCAAAATGTTGTGATCTAAGTACTTGGTGCTCTTATTATCTGGTTAACCTTAGAATAGATTTTAGAAAACCTAGGTAAGTAGGTAATATGGATATTCTTCCCTCACTTGTTCATTAATTCATTTCATGAAAAACTTGATTTCCTTTTTTCTTCTGCACACTATGGGGTCCAGGGTACAAAATATAGACAAAGTCCCTGCTCTTGAACTCATAGTCTTGGAACTGATACAGACATGGAACAAGTTTTATAATACAATGTGATTAGTATCTTCTTGTAATAATAATTTTGACATATATGGTATTATAGGATATTATTGCAGAAAATGCCAAGCTAAGGAGGTCAGAGAGGTCAGCTTCATGAGAGAAGTTATATCAGTATAGAACCAAAAAGTAAGTAAGAGAGGAAGAGTTGAAATCAGAGAGGCAGGAACCAGTTCGTTCAGAGCCTTTAAAGGCATGAGGAGTTTGGATTTCATCCAAAGACAAATAGAAGCCCCTGATGGGTGGTAAGTAGAAGGACAATTTAACCTGACTTGAACTTCTGAAGCCCTAACTTACAAGTCAGGGAAGCATCAATGATGATCTGGATTAGGTCAGTGACAATAAAGTTGGACAAGTGTGCATGGATTCAAGAGGCAGAAGGTAGGATTGCCAAGATACTGGAATTTGTTGGAGAGGAGAAAGATGATTTCACTTTCTGGAATTTAATAGATTAAAAAGCAAATTGCCTATGAAGATATGATAATTAATTATCATTATTGCTTACTAGTTCCTAAGAGCCATGCCATCTTCAGGCAAGAATATCTTTTCTTTCAATTCTCTCTTTCAATAGTAGGGGGAGAAATGCATACATTTTACCCAACATGTTATCAAATTATAATTTACAAGATTTAAAAAGGGGAGCTGAAGTGTACCATTGTTTTATCCTGATGGGTATTGCTATATGATTTACCCAAAGACTGTTCCTACTGACCCTGATTTCCAAAGTTATATTAAGGGGGAAAGTTGTTCACAAGCATCAGTGACATAGGATCTGTATAGAAACAATCAAGTGAGTCCCTAATCAACTGCTGTCCCGCAGAATCAACAGACCAAGAAAAGTGCAATGAAAGCTTGAAAAAAATAAATGCCATTCCTAATAGATTCCTTCACATTGTGACAAAGAATATAGCAGAATCAATAGTAGAATAGCTATTCCTAAGACCTTACATGCATGCTTTCACATACAATATTGGTCTGGAAGACCCCAAACTGAAAATCATATATATATATATACACACATACACACACCACACACACACTTACATGTATTTACATGTGTGTGTGTGTGTGTGTGTGTGTGTGTGGTATGTGCCTGTGTGTGACCATATTGTAAAGATTGTTAAGGTACAAAAGTTAGCAAGAATGACCTACCATTCCAAAAAAGCAAAGAATTTTTCTGGGACACACCCATTATTGTTAGATTTTTAAATCAACTGTATTTATTGTCCTAAGACGTAAGAATAAGTCTTGACAATGTCTCTTTGTGTTGAGCTTGGTTTGTAAACCTGACAAAAACCTTTTAAAATCAACTCAGAGTTGAGCTTCTAAATTTTTATTCAACAAATTGATATCAAAAAATCCACGATGCAGAATCTGTCCTTATTATTGGATTAAAAACCAAGTTTAGTTATTTATTTTTTAACATTTTTTTTAAAATATTTTATTTTTTTACAGATGCCTGGGTGGCTTAGTGGGTTAAGTATCTGCCTTCAGCTTAGTCATGATCCAGTCCCACATCAGGCTCCTTGCTCAGCAGGGAGCCTGCTTCTCCCTCTTCCTGCCACTCCCCCTGTTTGTGCTTTCTCTCTCTCTGACAAATAAATAAAATCTTTAAAAGAAAAATAAAGATTGTTTTAAAGAATCTCTACACCCGACGTGGGACTCCAAATTACAACCCTGAGATCAAGAGTCACATGTTCTACTAACTGAGCCAGCCAGGCACCCCAAAATACTAAGTTTAGATCCTATGACATGAATAGTTTTTCAAAGCTCTTGTTTTTTATTAACATACATGTATAAATACAACTTTATATAAATCCATAAATGTGATCATATAATACACAATTTTTATTGTATTCTAATTTGGCTATGTTTGTGTGTGTTGGATAACACATTTTCCTTTTTATTATGTTCCTTTCTAACACTCAGGTAAACTTCGTATTTACTTGTTCTTCAGAGAATAACATACAGGTATCAACAGGGATCATTTTTTTGTGTGTTACAAAAGCAGGTACATGGACTTATTTTTCTGAATCTTAATTTTTTCAATCAATGACACCTAAGAAAGTCAATCTGGTTGGCTCCTATCCATTATTTTTAATGGTGGTATAATATTTGATACTAGTGTATCAATTTTTTAAGCATTTCCCTACCAATTGATATTCATTTTGTATCTTCTGTGCGTGTGTGTGTGTGTGTGTGTGTGTGTGTGTGTGATTATATAAAATTTTGCAATAAACATCTTTGGGTATATATCCTTATTTAGTGGTATTTCTATAAAATAGTTTTCTGGGAAAAGGACTGTTAGGGTTGGGGATATGGTTAATATATACATATATCCTTAATATAGAAAGAACACTTTCCAAAAAATCTCTAACAATTGACATCTTCACCAGCAATAAAATTTGACATGCCTCTTCCTGTATTCCCAACAGCAAGATGTGTATCTTGTGGGATATTTTGTGTTTTGCCAATATAACTAGTATAGCATGCTACTTAACTGTAAATTCAATTTTCACTTCACTGATTTCTAGTTCTATTCAATATTGTTCTTATCACCAGATTCTGTGCCCTCCAAGATTTTCTGGCATGATTTTTATATTTTTTCATTTAAATTTATATTCTATTTTTAATTTGTTTTTAAATATTATGCAAGATTGGAATCCAATTTTATTTTCTCCCTGATGAATAGCCAGTTGTTCCAGAACCACTCATTTTAGATCCATTTTATTCTCACTCCCTTAGTTTTTTAATTATTAAGTTGTCAAAAATATGAGTATTGGTTTCTAGTACTGGCATTTTGTATTACTTTGCTATTTTTATGACATTTTGATATATGTTTGGTTATAGTAGTTTAATAGTATACATAGATACCAAAAAAGGCAAGTCTCTACCCTTTCCTTGGGGTTTTTGTATGTTGTCTCAATCATATTCATGCGCTTATTCCTCCGCATGCTATTCTCCCACATAATACCTGAAGGGATTCAAGACTAACACAAAATATCTATTACTTTTAATATGGTATATGTCCCAACTTAGTATGTTTAAGTATATTTTACATAGTTGGTGGTCATTATAAAGATCCACGTAAATGACTTGGATGCTCAAATGGAAGAAATATTTCACATCGGAAATCACGATGATAAAAGTAAGATTTAGCAAACATATCCACGAAGAAAAATAAGACTTAAAAAGAGAAAAAGAATTACATTATAGAAAAAAGCTCACTGATTATTAAAATGGCTTACCTATTTCTAAGATTGGTAAAATATTCTCATATCTAGGTACATCTGGAGAAAGCTCCTATTAC